>NW_027656924.1:0-52244 GCF_964235325.1 Thermobia domestica | reverse complement strand
AATGCGCAAACCACTGGCATAATGCTTATGAATGAGATGGAACTATCACTACCTTCACAGACTACACTACATGTGGTTTTGTTGGGACTTTTTCTAAATGATGTCAAAACTTTCATAGTTGTAGCCTCGTCTGTCGCCGTGTACGGTCTACCAGTCTTTTGTTGATGTGCCACAGATCCACTTTCTTGCATTTCTTCAGCACTTTGAACAGACCACTATTGCTGACGAAAGTCCGTTCCATGATGGTGGTTAAAATGGTCTGCAATCATCTTAATATATATAAAATTAAAATTACATATCACAAGCTATGGTTTCCATTTAAGATAACTGCTTAAAATTCGAGATGATGTCGAATGTCATTGTGATGTGTCTTCTAACATTTTCCTCCACCTCTATTCTCCACCTAGATGGTTACTTTGGTTATGTTTTGGAGCGTTTATCACTTATTAGGGTGTTTCCAACACTTTTGAACCGCCTGTAAAATGAAGAAGTAAATTCCATACTCCAGAATATTCATTTAAAACAGAAGGTTAGTCTGATAGCGAAATTCATCGGTAAATTTATTTATTCAGGTTTTTCTGTCAAAAATAGTCAGTGTCATTGGGTATATTGTATTACATCAATATGGACAATGTTTAAAGGAAACGTTGTACTTTCCTTTACAAATTAATAGCAACCGATACGGTTACAGAGAACATTTATTTGATTATGAAAATTCTTCATATGCGTATTTCATAGAATTAAATTCTAAATTGTATTAGTGCCGTTTATTTCTTCACAGCTTTGTTCATTTTCTGGTATGTAATATCATAATAATAAGGATATATGTTCTTGTGCTTTACATGCATAATGAGGCAAGCATAAGAGCTTTATAAATAGTACAGATATGTATAAGCAAACGAAAAATTCGTATTTATCCTACTTGAAAAGGAAGTTACTAAGTGAATTTCGTTTAGGCTTTGTATTCGTGTTGTCATTGGATTATGTGATGAAACAAAATTCCTTTTTTACTGTTTCTTCTTTCGCCACAAAGGCGAGCCATACCAAATATTCTTCCAGCCTTCTCTCATCGTGCTGTCCTTTTCCCGTAACATCCTTTCCGAATTTGCTGATTAGATTGACGTCAGAAAAAAAGAAGGATAGTGAAAGAGCAAGAGACAGCTCGAATAAAAGAGAGAGGGAGAGAAGAACAGACAGACAGAGAGAGAAAGGAATTCAACCAGAGTTAAGTTGAAAGCTGCTTTTCGTTTGAAATTTCAAGTGGAAAATCTCTCTATCAGTATCTTCTTGTGTATTTCTGTGTTGCTCCCTAACTCACCCACCCCTCCTCTCTCTCTCTCTGATCTTACAACCGGGATTAAACCACGTCATTAAACTCTTTAATATGATAATTTTCACTTAAATGATTTAACTCGTTCACTACTTATCTTCTTTTGTACTGTACGTAGCACTTTGTATTGTTCATTGTTAGTTGTTTCTTCTGAAAGTCCTCACTTTTGATGAAAATAGGATGATTTCTTATTTGAGTAAGGCGAGCAGTTTTCATTTACCCTGATCCTAATAAAATTAATTCTATAGTACAGAATATAATACATTTTGAAGTGGAAAGCCATTCTTTAAAAAATATTAAATATTCTATATTTTTTAAATATTGCATAATGTTTTCTATAGTATGTTATAGAGAATTTTTGGGTTCTTAATACTGATGATATCATGATTCTAATATAATATGATTTATAGTTTGATGCCATATTCGCTCCGTTCTGGCAACTTCTTGTTTAGCATACTAATTGAATAATAGGTATATCTTTTTCATCCAATTTAAAAATGCTATGATATCTACAGTTTAACGTCCTGTACATATACTTGCTAGTCTGGGAGGAGATTAACAATACATAAAACATTGTGAAAGAATTGGCGGTAAAGATAATTAGAATATCTCGAGAACTCTGAGTAATCTTACCGATACGAGTGTTGGATAGGTTGAATAACATAAATAACAGGGCCGGCCTTAGATGGTGCTGGGCCCGATTGAGAACTTTTTCGGGGCCCCAGGTTTACAACTAACCTGCACCAAAGTCTGTAGAACCAATATATATATATTGCGCTCTCCCTCATGATCTAGTGGTTATACTCATTTCCCTTTATAACGTTTACCCATCTGCAAAATATTTTGGTGAAAATACTCACCATGTTCATTGCTTATAGCAGCTAATTTTTGAGAGTAATGACTCAAATGGAAATGCAGACAGTGAATGAATTTTAAAATACATATTTCACCCTTGTGCCTCCCAATTTTTCAAGAAGATTCTGTACCAGTATTTCATAGTTTTCTTCTCTTACAAGTACACCTATCGATGTCGAAATCTAGTTTCTTGACTAAACTTAGCAGAGAAGTGTGGAATATTAAGGAAAAAGCGTAAGCAAAATTTAAAATGCTTCCGCCCATAAAGACGGCAGCAATGGCCAAAAACAAGATTGATCAGAGTCAGCCGTAACAATGCATTTCAAGTTTGAAAAATTCATTTTATTTGTAAAATGGATAAAGGAATGGAAAACAAAAACACATTAACGACACTGGGAGGAAGTAGACATCTATTTGAGGATATTGTTAGGCTATCATGGCCGCCATCTTGAAGTTGGCCATCTTGTATCTCGCTCATCTTTTTTAAATAGCAAAGAAATCATGTAATATATCAAATTGGGCTAGAATTTTACGATAAATACGATGGTGAAGTCTATGTTTCCATTAGTTTATATTTGTAAGAGATAATGAAATGCACATCGATATGAATTCGTTGGTTCAAAGATTTCTTAACAGCTGTATCGTTTTTAAAAAAAATCAAGTCAGGAAAACCTAATGTAGGCTATTGAAAACATCGTATGAAAGATATAATCAGCTTGAAATCGTTATCGCCTGCAGACAAAATGAAATGGTGATGAGACGATCACAAAACTTAAGGAACTGATGGAAGATAGATTACATATTTTCCATTGGATATTCGAGTTAGAAGACAAATCTTCATAAACAACCACTTATTCAGTACGCACTAGTATACATTCGATTTTCCTGACGTTTTTTTTTAAAAAAAAGTGTATCCACGGGATTTTTCGCAGGGGAGGGCAAAGTTTGCCCTCTGGTTTTGTATTTTTAATATAGCTGTATAATAAGAGAAATTCACTGAGCCTGATTTATTTGAAACTATCTCGGTATTCACGGTAGTATCGCATGACATAATCAGTAAGAACGCCAGAAACTTTTACTTAGTGGGGTGTTCAAAATAAAAAAGGGTGTGCACCCAGAATAATGGCATTCATTTTTACACGAACTCAGAGAAAACAATATTTTTATTCCCAGGGATGTGTGTATGAAAATTTGGGGGAGTGTTAGGGGTGTTGGGGGTGTGTAGAATACTCCCTGAACACATAATATCCATTTTATAACAGAATTTGTAAACGTAAAAAAAAAAAAAATAAAGAAATTAATGCAGTATTAAATTCAGAAAATACTTGCTTATATCCGGAAACTTAAAAGAAATTGTTCATTTACTTGTGGAGTCCACGAATGTAGCTGTATTGCAGCTGTATGTTGTGTGTACTTGACAACCGAGAGTAGCAGAGCCATCTTAACGGTACCATAGCCACTTGACCGAGGAGCTCGCAAATGGAATGGTATGTTTAATTACATGTATTAGGAGCAAAATTGTCATAGGGACCACAATATATTGGCTCACGAAAATGTATTAAATTTCTTAAGATTTTCTTAATACAAATAAAAATACCAAACGTAATATAGCAACTAGGGAGATGAATCTGCCAAGAAAAGTTTCTTCGGGCGCCCATGCTAAGATGTATTAAATCGGCAATAGTAAGTATTGCGGAACTAAAGCGTGGAGCAAAGTTGATGGTGTGCACGCTAAGCGATTTGAAACAAAAGCTCTGGCGCATTGCCATGTGGCAAAGCAGTGTGCCTAAGCAGATTTACTGGAACGCAAGCAGGTGGCAGATAGACTGACGTGAATGTGTACAGAGATGTAGCAACGCCGGAGCCATTTCATTTGCTTTCAATGGAAACACGGAGCACCAATTGAGTTATTATGCAAGCACTAGCCTTTACGAGGAGCACCGCCTTCAAACATCATCAAATTTGTTTGACGCCTTAGTTGTACATGCAAGAAGTTGATCATCAGGAGACATGATTTACTGTATGTGTGTAGTTTGCAAAAGATATAAATGAGTATACAGAACCATGAGAGTTGCTATCGTGGGAAATAGTTTTACTACTAAAGGGAGAAGCATAGCAGTAGTTACGAAATCAATAGTGAACCACGTCTGAGGATTAATATTTGTAGTCAAGCCACAAAAAGAGGGAAACAAAAGTAGGGAATAAAATATAGGTTTATATGTATAAACAATGAAGGCAATTACAAGCTAACATGTTTTTAATCGAAGAGTTTAAACAAAACACCGTACAAAATGTCGAAAAATTTGAATCTACTTTCTCCCTCTCTAAAGTCAGTTTTGGGTAACTTAAGCCACTTAAACTATATTTGGTAACTGTTATTTGGTAAATATATTATAATTATTTGTCCACATATGTAATCAATTGAATCATTATAGCAAGCACTAAGTTTAAAATTTGAAACATAGTAGGCGCTCAATATACTAGGAAATCAAGTCCATTTTTGGCCATTTTGAACACATTTCATCTTTCAACAACGGTATATAAAAGTAGATTGCCAACTTACAGGCATACGCAGAAGCTACATCAAATAAACACGGAAATTACGTTGTATGCATAAAGAAAGAAAGCACTATCTGAGTGACTACAGAACATTTGTGATTGGAAATCACATCCAGCAGAGGTGTTCTTCATTAAAACTATCATTCCTGCTAACCATTTTTACAATTGTCAGTATAGACATAAGATTAGAATTGTATCTAAGAAAGATAACAACACTAGTATTTACGTACGAATAGTGTTTACAACTGACTTTTCCTATTCTATTTCAGTTCCATTATATTTTACAACTTGTAAAAGAAGACATACTGTCTCACATATATATATATATGTGAAATTGACTCCGAAAGAGCTAGCGGAAAATTGTGTTTTCTCAACAACACATACACAATAATGAAAATGGTATGATAAGCTCATCAGTCTCCAGCTCATTTCTTTTTCTATTTCAAATATTGGAAAACTTTGACAGTGAACTTCCAAATCCTTGAACTAAATAACGATCACATACTAAATACTCTGCTTACTAACAAGGGAAATGTTTCGGTTCGAACGCGAGGATCGTCATAAAACTTGGTAGACATATACAGGACTAAGTACTGAATACTGTATGATAAGTCATTCCCGTGTAAAACTCGTTTTCCGCCGACAGCGCCACCTTTCCTTCGAAACACTAGCAGTTAAATTCCTCGTTATAGGTGCTGAGTGAAGATCAGTCAGGTGGGTCAGTGTGTGGTAGTAAGCTCGAATTAGTGTTAGGTGTGGAAGTCAGTCTGGAAAAAATGGGTGAGCTGATGGCATTAACCTCCTTCATGTAGTTGAACTGTTAAAAGACAAACTAAGGCGCAGATTTAAGAATCAAAATCTGCATAAAGAAAGCAGAAGTTGGAGCAGAAGATGAGTCATTTGCGACATTTCGAGCAATTCAATTATCAATGAGTACGAAAATGAATTAGAAATGATACACACACCGATACTCGCCAGAGATGATAAAAAAAAAAAATGGCATGGCACAGCAAGATATCTATGATAGCAGTTCAGAGCGGGAAGAAGACACCAGTCCAGAGAGGGAACAAGGAATTAGTCAAAGCGAATACGACGTATCTTCAGCATGAAAACTGAAAAGAACAGATATTTTATCGCAGTTTACGGACGAGGAAGTCCAGAGTATATACAAAGATTATCACGAAGGAGAATACAACTCGTACAGGAAGCTTCTGGCACGACACAAGAAAATTATTTCTTTAAGTAACTGCAAACCTATTTTGGATTATGGGCACGCGCTGTCTACGAACTCCGCTTCATTTAAAGGGAATGGGGAAATGAAACTGGGAGCCAAATTCTTCTGAAGCCCTCGTTGACTGTGGAGCCAAATTGTTTGTTAGGTGCTTATGGACCTCAAAGAGAACTGAGTATTAAATGGTAAAAGTTTGACTAAAGCCTAAAGACAGATAGCATGAGCTATATGGAAATGATAAATCCCTAAGGAGAGACAAGAGGTAGTGGGAGAGATTTGCATAAAAGTAAAATAAAATAATCTACTCCCAAGTTATTGAGATGGAAGTATCGTAAGTTCGAATGTTTTACTTCCTATACCCCACTACGAAGCTTGATAATATGCGGAAATACTTGGAAACCTTCATACTAACTTCCCTGAAAGAGATAACACGTATATGACATAGTTAACAGTCATTGTACTCACCAGCATCGGAAACAGATTACAAGTCGTCAAAACAACAGATTTTTCTTGGTGCACTTGACTGTAATTCCAAGAAATATATGTAATCTTGTAATCTTCTTGATATTTCACCATCCTCACACATATAGCACGAACATAAAAACTTTTAGAATTTTCCGCCCTTATTTATATCACCGAAAGATATCTATTTTTTCAGTAGGCCTATCTGTTTAATCTGTGCTGATATAAATTATAAACTCCTGTCGATCCTATACCTGTGCGGGTTATATGCATAGACTGCGTAAGATCGAAACGGCATAGGGTCAACTAGAGTAGTTTTCTTTCTTAAGAAAGCAACCAGAGCTCTGTCTATTGATTTCAAATTCTAAGAATTATCAGATATTCATAACGCGAATATTAATAATTGAATGAAAAATGATCATAGTGCTAAATGGCAGTGGATCCAAAATGCAATTTCTTGTGTGCTTCGTCAAGAACATTTCATTGACATATCTATGGATATTATTATTATTATTATTATTATTATTATTATTATTATTATTATTATATTTCTCGTTTATTCTTTAATATTTACAGCTTGTCACTGATAGGATATGTTCCCTACATATTCTGGATGTTACAAGCTTATACTTGCGTTGTAACTTCCTGAATGCATACGAAACATAGTACATGTTTAATAAATAATTACAGAGCAGGTTGCCATATCCTGGAGAAGCCGCTTAGTCGACATTTTATACATGCTTTTTCTCCATGTAGTGCAGGAAACACATCTTGGACCAGACCGTTTTAAGAAACTTACTTGTCACCCCCATAGCAGAATATGCCGTGATCTGCGATGTGATCGCAGAAAATTTGCCACGCTTGTGCACAAAAATTGCAAGAAGAAAAAAAAATAGCCAACAGAAAAGTACGATGTCTGCTACGTATGGGTGTCTTAAATGTATGGACGACTCGCATAAATATAGTTTGAACTGCTTGGTACGTTGCGTAAAGTGTATTTTTTAACAATCACAAGTGTGTCATCTGCAGAAAATTTTTGCAGGATTCCTGCAGAAAATTTTTGACTTACAAAAGCTCATTGCAGAAAGACAAAGAAAGTTGTGCCATCAGGATTTTCACTATTCATTTCCCGCTCCATCTACGTACTCTAACGTTGACACTCCCTGGGCCAACAATGAAAATAATTTAACTTCTGGTCAGTTGACACCCATGTGTATATACATTTATTAACAGTTTCTATTTTGCATTTATTAACATCATATTTATTATTATTATTATTATTAATAATAATAATAATAATAATAATAATAATAATAATAATGTGTAACTTCATCTTGAAATTTATGAACAAATAATCGCTCATACTAAATTACGATAGAAAGAGTCCAAAATCCAAAACCACTTTACTTTCTCGTAAGGTAATCAAGAAAAAATTGTCCACTGTATATTTCGATCGGACATAATATGGACATGAAGTTTTCGTATAATATCCGCTTCTTTTGGATATCTTCACTTAGTAATTTTAATCACCATTTTGGTGCTTCTTGCTCTGCTCTAGCTCAGTAAACAAGTACTGGTTACAGGTTGTTCTTTCCTAATAAGCAGTGATGTTTGTAGGATATATGTAAAGTTATTACTGTTTTCCATGAGACGAGACGAGACAATTATCGTGTCGAAATTCGGGACAAAACATGTTTCTTTCAATCGAAACACTTCTCGAGATGAGAAAACTCATTCACGACAATTTTTCCAGAGGATACAGTACGAAATCTGGAAATAACTTCGAAAAAGAAAAGTAAAGACAAAACCGTATCATACTTTCTTATTTTTAGAAGAGAATTGTATTTCTTGATGTTTAAGCCACGTTTATTTACTCTCATTATCCGACGATCGTTTCCATACTTATTCTTCTAAAGCAGAGGTCACCAAACTTAAGAATCTTTTGAGCTACCGTGCCATTTTTAAATCCTCCTGTGAGCTACCAACCAAATAGGGATGGTACCGAGACCGAGACCGAGACGGACCTTTATATACCGAGGCGAGACCGGGACGGACCTTTATATACCGAAGCGAGACCGAGACGGACTTTTATATATCGAGACGAGACCAAGAAGAGACTTAGGTCAGTATCAAAATTCTAGGTCTCGTCTCGAATATTGATATTGATAGCTATTAAAATTGCCTTTTCTCTAAGTTGTTTCGTTGCTGTGTTCAAGAATATGGGAACTGTTGACTGATGTGCAATGGCGTATTTAAGGGGTGCATATGGGGCTTAAGCCCCTCCCGAAACAAAACCCACTGTTGATGTATATAGCCTTCTCTCTCTCTCTCTCTCTCTCTCTCTCTCTATATATATATATATATATATATATATATATATATATATATATATATATATACAGGGTGTCCAAAAAGTCCGTTGCCACCCCGTGTACCTTCGAATCGACTGCGAATATGAAAAAAACGCAAAAACACGACCATGATTATTTTAAGGGGCTTGAATTTTGAGCTAAAAAATGTTCACCCCAGACACCTCTCTCTATATAGGGATACTTGGGGCCAACTTGAAAATTTTAAATGGCAAAGAGGTCGAATAATATATCGTGGGAAAGGACATGACAACAGAAATATTGTGCTGAAAGTTTCAAGTCCCTATTTTGACCCCATCCAAAATGGCAGGGGTTCAAATTTGGTGTCCATAAAGTCCGTTGCCACCCCGTGTATCTTCGAAACAACTGAGAGCAGTGGCGGCCGGTGGATTGTGGTTTCGGGTGTTGCAGCACGAACGATAAGAGACAGAAGATATAAAGTTGACTCATTGACTAATCAGCATAACTTTAGATGCAAATACTATGTGACATGTTAAATTAAATAAAATTCTGTTTAAAAAAAAATGCAGAACATTTTATCCGATTAATCATCTTAATTAATTAGTAAGTTCATTATCCTCTCTTTGATTGGAGCAAATCTGTCTAATACATGCTGGTTGAACTCTGGTATTCTTATTGTCAGGTCTTTTTCGATGGAAAGCATAACCAATGGCGATAACCTTTCTTGAGACATTCAATTCCTTGAAAGTGTCAATTCTTTCTCATTTGTAAAAAAACTTCTCGTCTTTTGCTGACGCCTAGATTCACTAAATATTTTTTCTAGATTATTGCGAATGATTCATTCTAGCAAACTCAGTCCCTGACAGTGATCCGAATTCCTCTTCAGCGTTGACTGAAGAGAGTTCGTAGCAGAGGTTAGTGTTATATAAAAAAAATGTACATTGAACACACTTTATTCACAGTTTATCCAGGAAAATTTAAAATAAATTGAGGAAATGTATCTGGTGCAAACAACACTACTGCCATAAGATATCCTGTAAATTTAAACTGGATTTCTTTTTCGAACACTCTCCTGAATTGACCTTTGCTTGTTTTGTCTAAGCCTTAATTGCAATTTTTTCCTCAGTTGAAAACTGGTCAATGCTTTTTGTAAGTTATTTACAAAAGTCATGGTATACAATTCATTCAGAATTTGTAGATTATTTACAGAATTAAAGCACACATAAAAAATTAAATCTAATAATTAAAAACCAAAACAGCTGATACAAAAGAGGTACTGGTATATGAATTCCGAATGCCACATATTTATACATCAACACACACACATGTGCGTAAAAGAAAGAACTACATTCCAAATCATCCGTCTTGGTTGTTACGCAATGCACAATGAACACAATATACTTCCACATGAGGCGAAACAACGCTTACCAATGTGATATGTTCTGAAAAGGAAACCTCGAAACCCGCCAGATGAAAGATCAGCATGTAACAGAAGCCAAAAATCAAAGAGCATCAAAAAACTGCCAGTTCTACACCCAGAAATGTTAACTGGGAGGGGTCCAAAGTATTTGAGGGAGGTATAATACGTCGACATAATATGGAACCTGTCTTATTCTGCACCCAAAAAGACGATAAGTAATTCTTAATTATTGTCACCTATATTTTTAGAAAAAAATGATAGAACGATTATTTCTATAAGAAAAGAAAGAGTACATGATGAGGCGTAAAATAAAATATTTAGCCTACATCAATCGTTTCTCTGTTAATCAAGTTTCGAAATTTTTGGAAGGTCCGGATCCGGTGGACCCCCTCGTGGCTTCACCCCTGAGCATTGCTAACTAGTCCCAAATTCAATGTGGCATTCCCCATCATACAGTTTTACGTGGAAATTATCAAGAGTATAAAATATACTTATTTTATAAAAGAAATATGTTTAAACTAAAATACTATCCACAGAGGGGGGGGGGAGCGATTCTGCATACTGACTTATTAATATTTGATTCGCAAATTACTGTAGAAGAAGCCTTCATTATCAATATAAGCTAAGAATTAACTTGTAAATGCGGGTCTACTTTCATTTGTTTTCTCCTCTACTATATATTTTCTTTCTTATTTTGTAATTATGCAATCACTTTTTTTAATTGTCATTATATTGATTTGCTACAGTATGGTCCCGTAATTTAAAAATATGAATGCATAAAAACAAATTCCATTTGTTAATTGCTAGTGAAAGAAAATTCAGAAATTTTATTTAGAGCGAAAAACATTCTCGTTCACTGGAAGACGTGCTGTGTTGCAGAAGCACTGCAACGACCAGTCCCTTTAACTTCTGAGATAGGGGAAAGGGGACTTAACATTCACTCCAATTGCCGCGCTGAAGGAATCTGGTCTTTGTATGTTCGCTGCAACACCATATAACTTAGAGACTCTGTGACGGATTATTTTTCGCTTTTTAAAACGGATTAACGGAACGGACAGTTACAGAAGTAAAAAATATGTTATTTAAAGTGTATATATGCGAGTATTAAAAAGTATTTTTTCTGTTCTTTACTACTATTGATAATATTTTTTCTTGAAATACTTTGGTCGTTGCGCAACGCTGCAACGCTAACATTAGCCGCCACTGATTGAGAATATGAAAAAATGCAAAAACACGACCCGTCGTACCCCTATCTGGGGGTGTCTGGCGTGGACCTTCTATAACTCAAAATTCAAACCTCTTAAAATAATGATGGACGTGTTTTTGCGTTTTCTCATATTCGCAGTCGATTCGAAGATACACGGGGTGGCAACAGACTTTATGGACACAGTATATATATATATTTACAGGGCCCGATCCACGATTATCTGATAGGGGTGCACCAATAACTATCAAAATAGCCAATCACATCGAAACTCTTCAAAGTGACATGTGACAGTATTCTTTACCCCTGACAACGCTGATGCATAGAACGAAGGAAAGTATTTTAAAGAATTTCGCAAGTATTATACAAGAAGACATGTTCTCTCCTCCTAGCTTCTGTTTTCTTCCCTACCTGACAAGTGTTATATTGTTTTCCGTGGTGAATCCTTTTCCTTCAACTTTCAGAAATAGACTTAAACTATTGATTTTCCAGAACTATGTTTCGCTTAAGCCCTAAACGAAAAAAATAATGTCAGAAAGTCCCAAAGGGTTTCCATTTTCACTGCTAGTTTCTCATTTTAGATAGTATATATTTACAACAAAGGGGGGTGCACCCTCCTAAAATCCCTCCTAAAGGGGGGTTTGCACACACACACACACACACACACACACACACATATATATATATATATATATATATATATATATATATATATATATATATATATATATATATATATATATATATATATATATATATATATATATATATATATATATATATATAGCCGCGGATCCAGGATATGATCAAGGAGGCACTAAAGCATAGTTTGCCGCTTTTTCCAGTGTAAAGCATGTAGGATTGAAGCCCACTTTAACCAGTGTATACCTGAGCGTCAAGGGGCGTTATAGCCCTTATAGCTCATCCTTTGGATACACGATATATATATATATATATACAATGCTGAAATTTTGTACCAAGTTGTGTGAAATATTGCTGGGGAAATTCTTCTAGATACTCTGCAATACCATTAGATAAACAAGCAGTGTTGCTAACGCAACATAGAGTTGCATTTTCTCAAATTGCACTACCGGTACGTAAGGTATTACATATTTCTCATGTATATATTAAATAAAACCACAATACCACATAGATTATTTAGTGTATCACTAAAATCGACATTTTGGAGATGTCTAATAAGTTAAATGGCATGGGCGGTGCAATGCGCATCTATTGTATCTTAGCGTTAGATACCATGATCATGGTATAATGTATTTCGAATGAAGGAAGGAACAAAGTTAGAATGTTTTTCCTAAATACTTTACTTCGAAAACGTACTGACATATCACGTCTCAACATGTAGATACTTCCAAAAGACTTAAATGATCATAATGCAATTTACAACAATTGTTCTTTCAAACCGTTTCAGAGATACCTAACACATAGATAGTGATTGTTATACTGCTTAGAATGACGTATTTGCGTTAATTTTTTATAATTATTGTTGCTTTTCTTTGCTTCTATAGCATTACAATAATACTTTTTGGTGGTTTTAATTATAATAAGTCCCAGACACATTATTCTTAGCTGTATTGCCCACTTAAATAAATTGCTAAATATTATTCTAAAATTAGTGCAAATAACGTAACTAAACTGCAAAATATTTTTTGAAATTACTCGTAATTTGTTTTATGCTGCAAGAATGTTTTCAAAAGACGATGTTTTTCCTAGTATTTCGGCTATTTATAATGCTAATGTCAAAGTTTGTAATCGTGGTTTGAAGCCCCGTTTCCAAAACAGAATAGTGGGGTATGTATTGTATATCTGTACCGCTAGGCCTGCTTTCTAAATCTATGTATTTTACCAAAGAACAATATATTTACGCGACAGGAGAGAGGCTATGCAAACTATAAATTACGAGAGGCACAACAGTAACAATTATATTAATTGTAATTTCCGTTTTAAGCATTAGATTACCATCTGCTATACATCTAAACACACGTAAACAGCGAACACTAGCAGTAATATTTAGTACGAATTTAAAGAAACCACAGAGAAATAATTAACGACACTATATCAGTTTGAAGTAGAATCTTCAGACATTATGTGGTCATTATTTGAAAGCTTTGCGAGCTGAGGAAGCATTTATTTCTTTAGCTAGCAAAGGGAGAAAATCGGTTCATTCAATACTTCATAAAGATGGATGATGTTTGTTTACATCAGTAAGGAAGCAATCTAGTACCAAGTTCAAGACTAAATTCGTTGAAGATTTTATTAAACAAATTCGAATTATCAAGAAAAGTGCGAAAAATGTTTAAAATAAATAAACGTAAATGTTGATATACAGGTATATAATAGATTATTTTGCTATATTTTGGAAACCGGATAAAAATTATTTCAGTTTACAACGCTGCGAAGCGGATTGACATCTTGTGAGTAAAATTGGAATTGGGTTAGGCAGAGCGCTGTGCTTAAAACAGGTTTAGAATATAGATAACATACGGTTCTTGAACATATGTTACTATGACGTAATTTGTGACTAAAACTATTTTCACTTAAAATTGGAATTATAGTATTCAAGATTATTTAAATAAAGTAATTAAATATGATTTTGGTTGTTTAATGAGAAATTATTGTAGTGAAAATTGAAGTCGAAGTGGGACTATTGCAGGATGACTTTGAAATATTGCGTACTGCTACCCAGGAGACGGTAATTCGATATAATACTAGAAGATCTTTGATAAGAAGGTTGCAGTAGAAATCTTCTCTAAAATATTTGAAGAGTATTTGCTAATGTGGACTGCCGTGTTCCAGAACAGGTAACAAATAATGAATTCTAAGTGACTGGATCAACTAGAGCTGGATTTCCAAACTAATTATTTCAGTTTCGATTCGTAGCAAGTGAAAATTTTGGATCATGAGTTGTGAGTAAAAGTTAAATCAGTACTATACGTCAGATGTTCGTCGATGGGAGTAAACTTGGATTTTCTTTCTATACAATATTTTTGATCTATGCTTGAACCACAGTGGTAACCTAGGTATAATATGTATTTAGAGCCTCTCAATGTTGCGAATTAGTCCAGCAGGCACGTAGCCAGGATTTCGTGAAGGGGGGAGGGTCCGTGACATGAAATACTGTGGTCATCCCAAAAGGGGCTCGATTATTCTAAACTATTTTACTGAAACATATATTGGTTCGTTTAACCAGGATTTTGTAACGAGGGGGGGGGGGAGAGTGGCATGAAATTCTGAACGCACAGGAGCTCGATCAATCTAAACTACTTTACTATCAACATATATTGGGTTGTTAGGACAATAAAATGAGGATATGTTGGTAAGTATTTTAATAACAAACTATGAAGAAATTTCGAGCAAAATAATAATAAAAAAAGTATTGAAAAAGATTTTACAATATTTACGTCCTTCTCCTGTTTATTCAAATATAACCATTTTCCTTTCGTTATGACCTCAATTATTATAAAAAGTACATACTCAATACTGTCTTGTAAACTATCTTCTAATATAAATAAAAAAAGAGTTTGTTTGTGTGTTTGTCTGTCTGTGTGCGGCCTGGGGACCAGACGAGTGGACCGAGAGTTACAAAATTTTGGTCAGGGGTACCTTGGCCCAGGCCCCAGATCAAGACGAAGCGTTTTTTTATTGCTATACAGGGGGGTCTCAAGGGGGCGTTTACCGGAACCTGCTTGGGAACCAGACAAATTGACCGAGAGTTACCAAATTTTAGTCACGAATACCTTGGTCCAGGCTCCAGACCAGAGTTAAACGTTTTTGTCGAAATTCGAACCAGGGGGGTCTCAGGAGGGCGTTTACCGGGACATGTAAAGTAGTAAAAAATTACCGATATTTATTTATTTAACAATCACCAGATACAGCTCAGAGGCCATTTTACACTGGAACAATATTAACAATGGAAAGGATTTGGGAAGGTATCGGCCAGGGCCTGTTTAGTAGGTACCATCCCGGCATTTGCCTGGTAGGACTGAGGGAAACCCTGGAAAATCTCAGTCAGGATGGTCGGCAGCGGGATTCGAAGCCACGACCTCTCGAATGCGAAGCCACTTGAGCTATTACATCTACATCTACATCTACCACTTGAGCTATTAGTGTCGAATTCATATTTTCGCGGTCGTTGAAATCAATGGTGAAACTCGGATCGCCTTAACTTCCAAATTCACGCTATTCGGCTCCGGGCCGGGGATCACCGGAGGGGGTGAGATACCAAGACATATAAAAGTAATCCAAAATGACCGATATTAGTGTCAAATCCATAGTTTTCACGGTCGCTGAAATCAATGGTGACATTTCCATTAGTGATGACTTGTAAATTTAGTTACAATTGCATGCGGGCTGGGAGTCAGCGCTCAGCGGGGGCTGGATACCGAGACATGTAAAAAAATAGCCCAAAATGACCGATATTAGTATCAAATCCATAGTTTTCGCCGTCGCTGAGATCCATGGCGATACTCCCACAGGCGTTGACTTCCAAATACAGCCTCTGTGGGGAAGCATGTGTATGTTCAACTAGTTTTACAATATATACGTTCCTTTCTCTATTGAATCAAATGCTAACAGAACTTTCTTTCAACATAAATTTTTGTTTTTATTATTCCGTCAACTATTGTCTGTTCCAAATGACAGGTTAAAGGAGCAATAGAAAATTGTCATTGAAATAACATGTTTCATACTGCAAGGATGCGATGACGAAAAATTATGATTTAAAATGTCCACGCTGTTACACAACGGCACTATGCTTTCGAAAGCTTGAAATCTCCCTGACTAGCAGCAGCACTTCTCATCACACGTCAACACCCTGTCCAGAAATGGCTCCTTCCTCAGACGAGATAGCAAAGAAACACAGGTGTCTGTTCGCATTGCCTTCTGGCCCGGAATCAAATTATGCCATACCCATCTACCCAACTTTTAGTGCTTCCCAAGTTGATGGAGGTGCTGCCAAATGGTTTCACCACTCACGCTGAGTTGTAGTCCAAGTATCTCACATGTCTGGCCACCGTTCGCCTCAATTGCTGCCTGAAGATCTTCATTTTATACAAGTATTGGTCTTTCGGTACTGGTGCGTCTTCGAGTGTTTCGTCACTGTGCTTAAACTTGTTAAACCACCGCTGCACTGTTCGCGTAGTCACGACACCCTCTCCAAAGGCTTGCCATATCTTCGCTCTGCTGCAGCGGGGTTTGACCCAAGTTTGAACTCGTATAGTATACATACCCTTATGACGTTCTGTGGAGGGCCCATGTTCACTCTGTCCTTACGCAAGTTCACGGTGTAACTGAACTGCAACAACCAGATAGTATGTTGGATATACCCACACCAACAACCGATCTTCGACTTATCTCCATTCGCATTCAACTCACAGTGTTAGGGCCAATTGAACACAGACCTCCACTAAAAGCAACAGAACTTTCTTGGTCACCTTTATATTTCTTCATCATTGTATATATATATATATATATATATATATATATATATGTGTGTGTGTGTGTGTGTGTGTGTGTACGTATGTATTCCTTTGCGCGAACCAAACTCGTTTGTGAATTGGAGAAGGGGAGATTAAATATGTTACAAGAAGATAAAAAAATAAACAAGGTAATTTAAGATATAAAACATCTCTAATGGAAGCATTTCCGCAGATAAATGCGAACGGAGAATATATATGTAGAACATAAGAAGAAAGAAAAAGAATTGCTATTTGAATGGAGAATTCAGATATTCTATATGAAGAGCAGATGATTACAACAACGGATTTCCTTTCCCCAGGGTTTTCCATGCTCAGCCCTTTTGTTTCCCTCGTATCTTTTATGAAAATAGCTAAACAAAATCATAAAAACCAATCTGTTTAAAGTAGACCATACCTTAAATAAAGTTTTGAGGTAAAAGTTCTGAGATGCATGGGACAGAAAATATTCAGTAATGTTATACATAGTTTTTATTTGAACAGGATCAGGGTTCTTGATTTCTTAGAAACGTTAGTAGAATAGAAGTTATCAAAAATTAATTGTTAAATGTCTTAATTTGATGGTGCTTATAATCGAAGAGGAGTTTATAACGCAAATTTCGTCGTTACAATTTCAATGTTAAGCCAGTAAAAAATATTTAAGCTTATAATCAGTCACTACCCAGTAAGCAAGCACATCTACAATAAGTCTAAGATTGCCCTTAATTTCGCTTGACAGACTTAACCTTAGATTATGTATGGCTTTCCCAAATGTAAATTTCAAGTCTTGTTTGGAGACCTGATAGCTTTGACATATAAACCTGTATATGCTTAGACCAGATGAAAACGCTTTGCAAGAATGCTTGCGTGTTAGAATTAGCCTTAAAGGTTCCCTCTGTGCATGGCTTTGCTAAGTGCGAATTTTAATTCCTGCTTGACAAATGTGTCAATTTAAAGGAATTCTAAGGCTAGCCTTATATTATGTATTATTGCCAAGTTTGAAACAAGCTTGCAATCGAGGAACTAGCAAGTTTACTGTAACCGTAGTTAATTAAATCTGCAACCATGTAAATACAAACTTGTGCAAGCCTACGAACTTGGCCTTGAACGTTTGAGTAAGGCTATTAAAAGTTTAAAATGCTATTAGGGTATCATCATTACGAGACGTATCCTACTATTACTTTTTGCAAACTTGACGCAAACTGAGACACTTCTATGTATAAAGACTTTTCGGCTAACCTTTAAACTAAACTTTTGTATGAAAATATTATGAATTAGGCGAGAACAACACGTTCTAGTGAAGCGTTTACATGGGGAAAATGGAGTGAAAAGTGAGACCATTAGGCAAGTTTAAAACCAAGTATTGGGTTCCGGTAGATATGACATTGAAGAATTAAGAGATTTCATAATGCAACATGAGAGGTTGGTCAGACGTGTATGAGAGTAATGTTAGAAAAATTATGAGGCATTTCAGGTGGTAAAAATGAACTGAACATTTTGAGTTCGTCCTTAGTACCCGGAAAGCTTCGTAGTTTCATGTGTAGAAAACATACAGAAGAAGAAAGTGCATCTATGCAGATAGTTATGGTGATCCATAGCAAGTTCAATCCAAAATTGAGCACTGATATTTTAATCTCTTTTCGACATCTGTCGCGAATCCGCGACATACTTCTTATGCGTGCTTCTACGAACCGATGAGTATTGGTGGCCGCAGGTGCCGATTGCAACGAATTCGCGACGTACCGGTCAACTCATTCTTGCTTAGTAGACCATCTATCCACGATTTTGTGCACTTCTCTGAGTGTGAGGATTTTGGCGGTAGAACAACGTGTTTTTTTGTATTTTTGCTCTTTTCATCTATTGCTCTACTACAAAGCAGATAAGTGTTTGTAATACAAAAATGTCTAACACTTATGAATATTCAACGGTTACAAGGACGTAATATTGTCCATTTTGGACGAAACGGTTGTCGAAATATCACAAGAATGTGTTATATCGCTTTCTCGCGACATTCTCCAGTAATGACTAACATTTTTAGATGGTCCTGATAAATATCATTAATGATTTTTATGTGTGATAAATACCATAATACGCACATAATAATTACTTGTACTGCATGTCTATGATGCAAAAGAGTTCTTAAAAAGTACATCGTGAGAGAAAGGAAGATGAGAAACTATAGGAAAAGGGGATTCCTCACATTTCAAATTTTTCCGTTCAAAGTACTTATAAGTCTCTATTTTCTCGTAGATGTGTATGTTATTGCTTCCAAGGATAACAATTTCATACACTGATTGAGGAAGGATTAGTGAGTTGTTTATATATTTTGGGAATTATTTTTGAAAAGGTAAAATTTCTTTGAGGTTACTCGACCATCGTGACTGTGAATTCCTAATAATCTCGAAGAAGAAGCAGAAAGATGGACTTTTCTTCAGAACAGCAGTTGAGCGTACTGTAGATAGAAATACAGTAGAGCGTCGATTATCCGAAGTAATTGTGGGACATGGGTGTTCGGAAAACTGGTTTGTTCGGATAATCGAACTGTACATGTTTATTTGCCAAAAAGAAGTACTGTACAGTAAATTTATTCATAAAAAGAAGTGTGCTGATTGTTGAAACACAGCGACTGGCGGCTTGGCCGGTCAGCAGCGCCTTATGAAGGCCCCATTAGAAGCAATGTTCCGCCAGCGGTGGCTCAGTGCGGCGACTACTGTAGGAAACTTGGTTTGGGAGTGAGGGGGATGATGGACGGTAGGGTGGGAGAGTAACAGGTGCGAGCGAGTACACAGTTCGGTTAAGCGGTCGTTCGGTTGACCGACGTTCGGATAATCGACGCTCTACTGTAATGGCTTTCTAAAGACAAATGGGTGGCTAAGATAGAACTTTTCTTGGTTTGAAAAGTCATGCACAGCGAAACCGAACTGTTTCTTTTTTTATTGGTTAGTTTACTGAGAACAAAAATGATTTTATTCAAATTTATCCTGTACACTATAATACTTCCTTCATGTTGTTCCAGTATTAAATTACATATTATTGATAAAGTAGGTTTACATAGAATCAACAGTATTCAACAAAAGCAATAACATGAAATAAAATTTCAATTTAGATAATGAAAGACCACAAAATAGAATATATCAATTAGTTGCTAGTTTGTACTTAAATTAAGGTGAACTACCTATTTCTGAAATGTGATTACAAATTTATCTGCAATATGTAACGCGGTATCTGGTAAGGTTTATCCAACTTCCTGTCATTGTGGTCTATATACATCGACTTGTTTCTTTTACCAGTTTCCACCATACATATACATATACATATATATGGTGGAAACTGGTAAAAGAAACAAGACGATTTTTTAATTATTAATTTGTTCTTTACGTTACCTTGACAACGAGTGACAGATTCAAATAACATTTTGTCCTAACGAGCGATTCGAGTGAGGCATAGCATAACGAGAGATAAGTTACACAGAGTTGAATTATTTGGTATTAATAATATTATATCAAACCACTGTTTGACTATGTGTGAAGGGCAACAGGAAAGAAGGATTTAAAAAAATATTAATGCTTTATTTCCTTATACCATAGTTATGCCATTTTAATAAGCAAACGGACGGAACTAGAGTGGACTATAATTAAATGAACGACTTTTTTAGGAAGTAGAAGAAAAGAGATGCCCAGATAGCATCCAAATCGTCCATCGTATGTCATGAAGCACACCACAGACAAGTGCACTATCATTGACACATTTCCGTTAAGAATTATATATATTTCGAGGAACGCTAGTCAGGTAGTCACCATAAGGTAATACCAGTGAAAGTAACATATCCAACAGTATCTTTTCTTGATGTAATTTTGGAGTTACTAATGGCATAATTATAGCAGTGAGCATAATAGGAATGCGTCATATTTGTACTTTTAAAAACATGCTGACAATAAGTTTTATTTACGAAATTTGAAGAAACATGAGATGGTTAGTTTCCTTTGCAACATATTGCAATTCCATTTAACTAAAATATTGAAAAATGCCTTTAAGAGTGTGGTGAATTTTAAAACTCAAAATAGAAATATCTTAATAGTACAAAGCAATGAAACAATATCATCATTCTAGACATAGAACTATTAATGTTACTGGAAGTGCTAAAGAAAACATTTTTGCTACAATAGCACAGATCTAGGACTATATATGAGCGGATTGAGGGGAAACATTGTAAGCGCCAATTTCGAACTTTCGGGAAAACTGGAAAACAAATTTAAACATTTCTATGCAATGCAAAGCAATGGTACATATGAAACAAGCTTCTCTTGCTCTTTACGGGAACAATTCTTAAATTAAACTATATGCATACTGTTATGTGATTCGTTCTCAAGTCATTGAGGAACTCGATTGCGCCAGAAGTGGCACTTAACATTGATTTCTTGCAAGCCGGTCATAGCCTATATATAGGCCTAGGCTATATTTCACCGAGAAATTAGTAGGAACAATAACATGTAGAGTCGTAACTGGAGAACGAAATATCGGATAGAAGAAGTTAGTGCTTATTTACAGCCTAGATTTAATTAATACGCCAATGTATGTGGAACCGGAACGAACTAGGGTTAGCCTCAAAGCATACGAGCGACACAAAGATTCATGAGCTCTGATAGACACGAACAAAGGAAAAGGTAGTTGGTAAAGCTGTCGGACAGAGGCTCTGTTGTCCTTATATCCATTTAAACATTAATTCTTGTTGAAAATTCAAATCAAGTACAGAGCACATACAAGGTGAGCCGAGTCGAGTCTGTCCCTGGCCAAGCTAGAGCACGAAATATGGATATTTTTTGTTTCTTACAAAATGAACAATTTCATACAACTTTGCTACATTTATCATATCTACAACAGAAAAAAACTATCAGGAGATGATGAACAAAGTAGTTGAAACTGGGGAAAAGTATGGAATGGAATTCAACATCGAGAAATGGAAAGTCATGAGAAAATCCCGTGGAAACACACCCTTATGGATCAGAGTAGAACAAAGAGGACTTGAACGGTTGATCATTTAAAATATCTAGGAAGTATTTTGACGAGAAACGCCTACTGGAGCAAAGAGATCAGATCAAGAATCGCCATAGCCAAGGCATTCAACAACAAGAGATCAGATGAAGCATCGTCATAGCCAAAGAGGCATTCAACAATAAAAGATGATCTTAACTAGCAGTCTTAATATTGGACTAAGAAAGAAACTGGTGAAGTGCTACATATAAAGTATTGGAGTGTATGATTAGAAGACTTGAATATTACCGAAGTTAGACAAGAAAAACTTGGAGAGGTTCGAAATGTGTTGTTGAAGAAGATGAAGAGGATAAAGCGGATGAAGAGAGTAACAAACAAAGATGTTTTAAAACTAGCAGGAGAGAAGAGAATCAACCTTCGTAGAAAAACCAATTGAATTAAACACATTTTAAGAAGAAATTGTTCCTTCGCATCTCCATAATGTGATAGATGGAAGAAGAGTGAGGAGAAGGAAGAAAAAGAACACAATTGATAGATGATTTGAAAAATAGAAGAAAATATTGGGAATTAAAGGACGAAACTGAAGATCGAGAAACAGGAAAGATACATTTCCAGGCCCAAACCTTAAAAAAAGAAAAATAAAACAAAAAAGAGAAGAAAAGAAAATTCATTAGTCCCAAGACCTGCAAACAGGCAGAATACTTAATAAAGATCAAATATCAAATCTAAAAGAATTTATACTTGTATTGACACTAACTTATCTATTCCTTTAAGATTAGATTGTATATGGCGTACCAACATGGATTCTAAACATTTGTAAACTTATATTCAACTTAGCAAAAGGCAATTCAATAAGCCACATGTTCTGATAAAAATCGACAATTCAGTCATGTCTGTGTTACCCTTTCAGCACAATTACAAACAATTTTACGTGAATCGCACAGGACATTATACCTGGCGCATAACGATGTAAACCTGATACGGTTAATAAAAGAACGAACGATTTTTTTTTTTTTTTTAACTGGCTACCGAATTTTAAAATGGAAAATGGTACATCTTGATCTCCATTTCGAATGTACGGAAGAAAATAAGGAACTCTGGTTTGAATATTTTATTTTTCTTTTTCGAAAAAAATAGCACTTTTGCCCACAAAATATTCAAAATATAATGGAAAAAATAACACAGAGTACCAATCATTTAACCTTTTTTAAACTAAGGAACGTTGAATTCTGTCAAAATATTAAGCAGATCCCACCTTAGGCTGTAGGTCTTATATAGCCTCGCTACTGAAAGGAACGCTAGGTTCAAATCAAATCAAATTAAAATCAAATTAAAATCTAAATATTAAATACCATAATAACCAAATCATGAATGCTCTCTCACTATAACATTATGAAATTTTCAGCTTCCGTAACAGCTGAAGAAGTCAAAAGTGGTAATTGTAGACCGAAAGTACCCAAACGAATGTGAAACTTTGGTTCTAAATAATTATTTCCCCCAATATGTTCTTTGTGCCTAATGTTATTAAAAATTAGTGCTTTATGTAAAACTGTCATCATCACGCTTTCGAAGCCATTTTAAAGGACAAATAGTTTGGAACAAAGCCGTTTCTTTCATGTCGAATGAATGAAACGAAAGTTTCTTAATTCCTTGCATGTAATCGAAATATGACTTTTTTTTTTAATCCGACTTTTCGTTTCAAACATTCCACTTCCGATTTAAACAGGATATTTCCGGTCGCTTTAGATGTTCAAAATACTACAATTAAATCTGGCACATGTAATTTAACATGATCGTAGTGTTTTTGTTCCAAGTCTCTTATGTCCAATACGTACCAAGTTCAATGTCCTCACCCTACACATGTTGTATCTTTTGTACAGAAAAAAATATATTATAGTGTCATTGACATTCTTGTTTAAGAATAAAGGCATTTTATAATCGTCGAATAACTCTTTCAGGGTAACTCGAGCAATAATTTGAACACAAAAATATAACTTCAGTTTTATTATACCCACTTGAGAGTTTCAAAGAGGTATATAGAATACTGCACCTACGGGGGGTATTAAAAAGCTCGTACTTTTTAAAAAAGGAAAGAAAAGTAGTAGCACTTGAATGGAAATTAAATTTCTTAATATTGCGAAACAATGAAATTTCCCGTGTACTTACAACAAGAACACAAGCCAGAAAATGAGGTTATATATGAGGCGTTTTCAATTTACGGGTTTGTGTAGTTACCGTACGTTGCGTTGGTACGAATTTCCCCCCTCTCCCATATTTCCCTCCATCTTTTTTTCCTCGCTTCTCTGTTTATAATCAAACGAACGATTTCTTTGCTTTTAAACATTCCACTTTTGGCATCCTCTTCATCGTTTGTTATGAGAACATTTCCTCGGTCCGTCGTCCTCTTTTATATTAAACGAAAGAGAGAGAAAGAGAGACAAAAAAAGCCACACACACACCCCTTTTCTCCACACCCACATTTCTTTTTTTTCTCTCTTTTTCTCTTATTCTAGCTGAGTACACTCATTAAATTACACAAGTCCCGGTTATCGTTTCGTAGGAATCAAGAAGCCCCTACCGTATAATCACATTACTAAATTTTCCTGGCAAACTCAAAACGAAGGAACGTTAATTAAATGAACAATACGGTGAATGTTGTTTTTTAATTACATCAGAAAGTTCTTGGGCTTGCTCTCATCTTTGCCTTCTTCTTCTTACCCATAGTTCCATACTAGACCAAATACGTGTATATAAGATAGGGACGTTAAGGGTAAGATCGTTTTTATAGCTCCTATAACACAAGGCTATATAGTGCTTCAATGAATGGTTCTTACATCTCCAGGAATCCCCCTCTCCCCCCAAAAAGTTACGGGTTTTTCTGGTTCTTTCGTTCTTTTCTTGCTGAGAAAACTACCTGCTTAAGAAATCATTTTGTCAGGTTAATTATGTGGTAATAGCTAATTTACCTGCAGGATATGCGTGTATTCTCATTCGTTATCTTCAACCGAAACAATGAAAATGTTGCTTTTATTAGGCAACTCTTGTGAGTTGGCACTAGGGAGTTAAAAACCTTCTCCTCACCTTGTATCCCTAAAAACCTTTTATTTTCTTTCCTTTTTTCAAGCAAAGATTGTTTTCATTTTCATGCTGTAGATCAAATAAACCTTTAAAGGCAATTTCACTAGAAATTTATTTCTATCTAGGCTATTTTATCAAAGAGAGATAGAGAGCAAAACAGTCCTCGTAAATCAATCTACATACATTTTCTTCTTTATTTTTAGTGGCTAAATTGTATTAGTATTTTTACGAGTCAACTAATGCTCCCCAAAACCATAAGTTTATACATGAATGGTTTGGTCCCACTTGATTCGCTGGATTGAAAAATTGAATCCACGAGCTACTTTTCCGTTAGGTAAATGGTATTCTTGTGATTTCCAACATTAATATTAATAAGGTTATTGTAAATATTATATATTAGGCATATCTGCCTTCACTCTTATTTTCGGTCTCTTGACTATCTTTACTCTAGTATTATGGGCTAATTGACTGATGATCTTGAGGCACAACTAGGTAAAACTTCGTACAGTAGGGCGATGATAGTAGTTCTTGGTAATATATGATGAAACATTTTCTTTTTACTTCCTAATTTAAGTTAGACTAATAGAGCAACAATATGATAAATACAGTAAACCAAGTTTATTTTGACAACTTTGCAACAATAGATTTCTGTGATCATGTGTGCAGAAGTGAATAAGAGTATGTTCGTATATTTTCGTACAGAGGTTTGTTTGAAACAAAATCTATCGAGTGTGTTTAGATGTGATTTTGAATGTTTGGTTCCATCTCATTCGGTTTTGTTACGCATATACCTAATATCGTACTTTCTTTTCTCTTTCTCCTTTTTTTCTTTTATTTTTAATGATCCCTTAGTTTATGAATTTCTTGCGATTTGTCATTCCGGAGGTGAAGGTCCATATTTAAGATTCTATGCAGAATGCAAATTTGAATATTATACATAATGAACATTAAATTTGCGATGCGTACACATTCATATCCGCTAGAATTCACACCATTGTTCTCTACGTACAGATATGCTTGATTAAATTGTACTACTGTATACCATTGTTTCATTCATTCCTAATTTTTCGTTCGTATAAAAATTCACTTCTAAATTCATGATACTGCTGATATGATATTACACATGTTTCAATAAACTTGGTTGCACAAAATACACAGTAATGAACTGACAAGTGCTGCGGTTACAACAATCTTAAGATTTCAAACATGTAAGGATATAATTTTGTTCTTCCGCTATCTTTGCTGAGCCACACTGTAAACCCGAACTTCGTAGCCGAGAACGCTCCTCCCTGTAGAATAATATTCTAGCACTTGCTACTCTATAATTGCTTTCTATATTAACAATTCTAATTATAATACTCACTATCATCCAAGAAACTGAATTTTTCTTATAAGGGAAGAGAGGGAGATTATATATCGAAGGGGAAGATGGTTTATATACCAATCAAAAGCACTAATGACGCCTATTACGAAACTGTAATAAAAATTACCGAATGCATATACTGTGCGAGTTATATGAATATACAGGATGTTCAGAAAAGTCGTTTCCTCCCTAGAAATCGCAAACGATAAGACAGATGTCAAAACAGGGAAACACGTGTTTGATCATTTTAAAAGTACAACGTATCAAAACAAAAAGTGTTGTCCCAGGGCCACCCACACCGTACCAGGAGGGGTTCAACTGAAAAATTACAAAAGGTAAGGGGATTAAGTAGCATATCGTTGGAAACATGTTGAGAAGACGGAACAAGTCTCGACTCTCTAAAAAATAGGAAAGGGGGGCAAGAGTACGCAAATTTCAATTAAACTTATATATTTTGGTAAAAAATAGTTACAACGGAAAACTTTTACATGGAACACAACACTTGAACTTTCCTTTACGAAATGTGAACTCAACTTGTATATACCTCTGTCCTTGGAGAAACTATAATGCATAAAATGAAAATATTCAAATTCGTACTCTTGCCCCTATATGTGGGGCAAGAGTACGAAATCAAAGAGGCAAGAGTACGCACTCAAAAAAGTATTAACAATTATCACAGATGAAGGTGGCTACTCCTTCATATGATGTGCATTGTTCATGCCATCATTCATGGCATCTTGCGCACTTGATCCAGTCTTCTATTGATGGATAACTGTAGATGATATTGCATAATGAACACTCGTACACTACTTCCTCACTGACCTTCGGTTGTAGCTTTCTTGGTGCAAGTTGATGTTTGCCTTTGCTCTTTGGAGGGCGCCGTTTCAGAAGTAAGTTCTGCTTGAAAGAAGAGAATGTCAGAATGTGATTGGCCTCGAGAAGATCAAGATTTTTGGTTGTGGGCTTGGTGGCAGTCGGAGAAGGACTGACAACCACCAAAGGAGTGCATAATGTAGACGGTCTACATGGCCCCTGCTTACCTCCAGTGAAGATCCAGTTTTACTGGTTGGAGGTTTGGTAACAGATGAACGAGCAGCTGGCAGAGGAGTCTTTGATGTGGACAATCTGCATGAGCACCTGTTTGCTTCTAGTGAGAATCCAGCGTTACTGGTTGAAGGTTTGGTAACAGATGAATGAGAACGAGCAACCGGCTGAAGAGTGTTAGAAGTGGACAGTCCGCATGAGCTCTTGCTTGTTTCTAGTGAGGATTAGCTTTACTGGTTGAAGATTTGGTAACAGATGAATGAGAACGAGCAACCGGCAGAAGAGAGTTTCAAGTGGACAGTCCGCATGAGCTCTTGCTTGTTTTTAGTGAGGATCTAGCGTTACTGTTTGAAGGTTTGGTAACAGATGGAAGAGGACGAGCAACTGACAAAGGAGTGCTTGATCTGGATGCGCCGCATGGGCTCCTTTTTACTTCCAGTGAATCATCATCAGTGATGAACGATTTTGGGCTCTATTCAGGTCTGATGCTTGATTTGTTGCTTCAGGAATACTTCCATCTTCAGAGCTGGCTTCTACATTTAAGTCTGCCACATCCACAATAGAGGGTAGAAAATGTTCTTCAGTAAACACATCTGGATTCAGTAGGACAACTCCAGGTTCTTGAAGGTTGAATACCAATGGTTGCAGCTTTGTAGTAAGCCTCAGTAAACAAACTCGCAACTTGGAATTAGGCGGGATGGATGATTCCTCATCCATTCATCATACTGTTGAATACCAGGATTTCAGCGGGTCAAAAACAGGAGCGATCTAATGATTTCAAATTATGGCTGGTATGGGGTGGTAAACTCAACATCACCATTAGATTTTGCCTGCAGAAATCAATCGCCTCGATTGAAATGTGAGAGGTCTGATTGTCAACAAGTAACAATATCGTTTTCATAACCGAATTTGATCGCACATTTTGGTGTAAATAATATAACCATTCTACGAAAAGTTGTGAATTAATGAACCAGAATCAGATATCATTCCCACAGAATCCTGCGGCGAGTCATCGAATAATTCTTGTTTCATTCGTTTTCTGGGAAATATCTGGGGAATAAAGGAACCAAATGCACTCACCAGGAAACAGCTGTTATGTTAACTCAAAAATTACTAGATACAGTTTTATTCACAACTGATTTTTAGTCGACTTTTGGAAGTTTATGAAGAACCGTATTTATGCCAGTTTCGTATATGTTGTAGATATCCCGTAGAGGAAAGCCGTTTTCTCCTACAAGATCTCTTAGACAATTAAAAAAGCGTTCAATTTGTGGCTTGCTAAAACCACGAGCTCTCCCCAGACCAGTCTTTGAAGGCTGTCGCAAAACAATAGTCATATGTCTACGACGGAAAGACTCTGTCCAATCTCTTCCTGCCATTCGATTCGCGTGGCTAAAGGATATGTTGCAACTAGTTACGTTCGGCAAAATTGTATGCCATTCTTCTTAGATCTTTTAAAGTTAAGTCATAGAAGAATTGATCCAGTAATGTGATATATTCCACTAATTCGTTCTCCATTTCTTCGGTAAATAGGCCTACTGGCTTTATTGTGCCTAAAGACGTTGCAGATTCTCATTTAAAAAAAAAGAAAAGAAAAATCCTTAATTCTCCTTATATCAGTAATGGGAATGCATAGGATACAAAAAAATCAGATATTATTTAGACCCTTTATAAAAATATATTTCCAAATTTGGCTTATTCCATCAGTTACAGAATGCTTATCACCTGTGAGGGTAACTTGAAAACTTCTCGACCTATCATTGATGAAGCTACATATTGTCAAATGTTAGGTTAGGTTAGCTTCATATATCTTTATAGGATCCCATACCAATCATTGGACTGATACCGCCTTATGTAAGGAGTGGTATTTAAATATTTTATGTAAGGAGTGGTATTTAGAATAACAATTTATCCCTCGTACATAAGAAAATATCAGGATTCTTGAGAATTCTTAACGTTAGAGGCTACATATGGGAACCCATATTCGTAAAGTTTGCCGTCACTCTCTATTACAACGAAATCTGCATTCTTTTTTTATTGTTAGATCTAAACCAAATTGGATTCTTTTTTCATAGAACAGAAGGGGCAAGAGTACGCACGCGTACCCTTGCCCCGTCGGTATCTGCGTACCCTTGCCCCCTCACTAAACAGTTGACTTTCCCGTGATGTTGTACAGCCAACTGTTGGAAGAAAGGCAATTTACTCTATCCTGTCAAACAATGGATATGTTAGAAACTAACGCTTTATAGTACTTTGAAATCGTTAAAAAATTGTGTAAGTTATTCATTAACTACTTATGTCCCAATATTATATCAAACTATTAGAAAAACATAAATATTTACCTAGATAGCTTGTAGTTTGCCGCAGCACACTCAAACTTGTTTAGGTTCTAGACGCCATTAACATCAAACTCCACGTGACGCATTATTGCCATACGCGAATATATTCACCTGATTTTAGGGAATCGTATCCTTACCCCCCACGTACTCTTGCCCCCTCTACTCAATTACTCTGTGAAAAATGGCGGCCGGTCAAAATATCAGCAAAAACGTCATTGTAAAGTCTATGGCTATCCAAGAAAACCTGAAACGGTGAGACAGATATCAAAACAGGAAAACACGTGTGTCATCATTTCAAAATCTCAATGGTTGAAAGTAAAATTATTTGTCCCAGGGTCATCTACAGGATCCCAGACGGGGTCCTACTGAAAATTTTCAAATGGCAACGGCGGGGGAGGGGGGCCAAGTAGCACATCGTTTAAAGCTGTTGTTAAATGAAAGCAGATGGAACAAATCTGGACGCTCTACGATAACACTTTGCAAACCTCTTGCCTTTTAGTTCTTCTTTCTGTAGTGGGAATTTAGTTTATTTTCACTTTAATTCATGTACTCTACAGAAAGAATGGAAATGCCACTACTGTGAGATTCTGCTCTTTAGACCTAGTAATGTCTAAATAAATAAAAAAAATAATAAAATAAAAGCAAATTAAGAAATAAAGAAAAGAAAAGAAAAGAAAAGAAAAGACATAACATTTGACATCTTTGAATATAGAACTGACTAGTTAACATAATGTACAACCACGAATACAAAAAAAAAAAAAAAAAATTGAGGTTGGAGCCATAGGAATTAAAGACTCTTACCTCTATTTATCTATGTTTATGACTGTACAATAATGGTACTTATGCTTGTTGTCTGGATTATCAATTGTCAAATGATTCAAACAAAACTTTCTTGCACCAGGAACAGTGAATACGTGTAAATGTCTCGCAATGGCAAGTGCCGATTGCAAAATGGAAAGTGAATGAGCTCGGAGAAATGAAGATATACATTTTGATCGGCCGCCATTTTGCACAGGGCAATTTTAGAGTCTAGACTTGTTTCGTCCTCTTTCATTTCCCAACAGCTTTTCAACGGTATCCTACTTGACCTCCCTTGCCATTTGAAAATTTTGAGTAGGACCCCGTCTGGGACGATGTGGAGAATCCTGGAACAAATATTTTTACTTTCAATCATTGTACCTTTGAAAAGATGACACACATGTTTTACTGTTTTGACATTTGTCTAACCATTTCAGATTTTTTTGGGGGGGAGGGTGGCCATAGACTTTACAATGACGTTTTTGCTGACATTTTGACCGGCCGCCATTTTTCACAGAGTAATTTTAGAGAGTCGAGACTTGTTCCATCTTCTTTCATTTTTCAACAAATTTTCAACGATATGCTACTTGATCCAATTACCTTTTGCAATTTTTCAGTTGGATCCCTTATGGGACCCTGCGGGTGGCCCTGGGACAACATTTTTTTGTTTTGATACGTTGTACTTTTAAAATGATCAAACACGTGTTTTCCTGTTTTGACATCTGTCTTATCGTTTGCGATTTATAGGGGTAGAATCGGATTTTCTGAACACCCTGTATATTCATATAACTCGCACAGTATATGCAATCGGAAATTTTTTGTTACTGTTTCGTAATAGGCATCATTAGTGCTTTCGATTGGTATTTAAAACATCTTCCAATTAGATATATAATTTCCCTCTCTTCCCTAGTTAGATGAAAAACAAACACAAAATAATTATTATATTTTTATTTCCGTTGTCTCGGCCTGCAACGCTTGTGTTCAATGGAAATATAAGAAACAAATTTGCTATCCAAAGGCAGAAAAAAAAAACGGCGAAACCAGCAAGTTTTTCTTTTGATGGGCATAAATTTTTCAGGGATTAGACTTCTGCCTAGCCTACTAAAAGAAAACCAAAAGTACTGTTTCAAGATGTGAAAGAATTAATACTCACCATTATTATTATTATTATTATTATTATTATTATTATTATTATTATTATTATTATTTGTTGTTGAAATATTGAATCTGACAGTATTCAAAAATAGAATCACAAATTGTAGGAAATGAGCCAATAAACTTCATAAAAGGAAAAGTTATGTTCTAGGAAGTCCCTTTATATGAATAAAAATAGGAAAAACCATTATATAGCGTTAAGCCTGGCCCGTTGCGACTATGTTCTGAGATTTGGGACATTGACGTCATCTCGTGCTCAAAAGACTGCAATACTGATATTATATAATGCAATATGATAATTTAGTATTACATTGGATAAATGTAAGTTTAATGTAAACATATTTTGAGACATCTCTTACAATAACTATAGAGCAAGTGGACATGATCCTAGTATTATGTAAGTTCTGAACCCAATATATGATAACTGGTTAAGATACAAAACCTCGCGGTCAAAACCTTACTGCATGGCCAGAAATTCGCGGGCAAAATCGCGCGTGGGACAAAATCCCACCGTCCGAAATCTCAAGGGATGAAGTCTAGCCAAAGAAATTTCTTCACTGTAAGAATGTTCAATATATTTCTATGTGTACAGGCTGTAGCTCTATATTAAAAAAATAGTATATATAGTGAAACTTCCATTAACAGACATCAACGTAAATACACACATATTTTTATACCGGAAAAATATATGTAACAATGTTATTACAGGACAGATTCATCTATTTCAGAGACACTCTCAGACACGAACACGGACAGTCTTTTATCCCAAGGAACATTTTAGTAACCGCTCCAAACGGGCAAGAACTGTTCCCAAATCAAACATATTTAACACAGAAAACACTTACCGTAACTTGAAGATAAATAAATCAGGGTACGTTGAATAGTAACTTCATTTCAAATGATCCAGCCATCTTTTCGTGATTATGAGATGGGCAACGTCGATTTGAATGTGGAGAAGAAACATATAAATTGGCTATATTTGAATTCTTGAAAATGCAAGGATATGTGTTAACTTCTTTCTGATGAGGAGTTTCATCTTAACTTAAGAGATTCGTGAAATATTAGGTTGTTGGCATAAATTTTGAACTTCCGTTAGGATTTACAGATCACACTCAACGAAATTAACGAAAATACGTTCGACAGAATTCAATAGAAGTATATTTAAAGCTTTGAAATCTTAGAGTTTTACGTCCCACGGTTATGCCGGTTAGATGACGAGTAATAATGAGAGACGGTGATGATGAGTAATGAATGAAATGGTGGAATGAAGAATGTGGGAGGAAACGGGAGAACCCTGAGAAAACCCACGCACACGGTGTTTGTTCACCACAAAGTTCACTTGGCGGGGGCTGGGATCGAACCCGGGACCCCAAGCACCAGAGGTGAACGCTCTACCACTGAGCCACCGCGGTCCCCGAAGTATATTTAACTAAAATATATAAACGTCATTAAACACCTAAATGTTAAAACTAGTAGATGCTCAAACCGTATTGAAAGTTTGATAATCAGACATTAGTTATTGTGCCAAGTAAGATTGGTTAATTTACTACTACTAAATACCAGGCTACATTTTACATTTTTATTTAAATAAATGGACGAATGCTGTGCGGGCCCGTGAAGAAATTTGTGCTGTTTATGGAAAAGACATGTTACCGATAGCAACATTTACAAAATGATTTAGTAGCTTTCATCCTGGAAATTTCGAAGTCCAAGATACTCCTCTCAGTGGGCAACCAATCATAGTAAAATATATGATATTCTGGAAAAATTCTAGAAGAACCGTCGTGTAATCATTCATGATATCGCCTATGATCTAAATACTTATCATCAATAAGTATAAACCTTTTGGAGAAAACTGGCTACGAAAAGAAACTTGAAGTTTGAGTGCCCCATAATCTGTCTCAAAAACATTTATTCAATCGAATTTCTATCAGCTAATCTATACTGAAACGTAACGAAACAAAGTCATTTCTGAAGCATTTGTTCACGAGTGAGATAAGAAATATATTATCAACGATGACAATGAGCAAAAAAGATCATGGTCGCAGCAAGTAGAAACTCCACAGTCTGTGGTAAAGTCCACACTACCGCCCAGGAAGGTTATGCTGTGTGTTTGGTGGGATTGGAAGGGTATCGTGCATCAGAAGCTGCTGCTGTCGGGAGTAATAATAGACTCAGACCTGTACTGTCGACAAATAGTGCGAGTGTTCCTACCAATTCAAAATCAATTGCCCTTAACTAGTCCAGAGAAAGGTATCGTAAACCATACTGACAACACCAGACAACATATGTCTTTAAAGATCCGTCAGAAATTCATAAAACTTGGGTAGAAGATTTCAATACATCCACCGTATAGTTCGGACTCAGCCGGGCACTCAGCTTAGCATTTTTTTTTTTTTTTTTTTTTTTGTCCCTGCAGAACTTCTTATATGATGTTAAGTTAGTTTCAAGAGAGCCCTATGAATACCACATATCACAATTTATTGACCAGAAACCGCAGAAGTTTTATCTTGATGAAATTCTGATGTTGCGGTATAATGACAGAAAGGTATCGAACTTAATGGACATATGTTGTTTCGTAACATACTTTGAAATCACAATAAATGCCTCTTCAATTTTAGCCTCGAAAGACTCAACACATTTTAGACAACCTGATATATTGTTATGGCGAGATTTCGGTCTGTAAATTTTGGCACAGCGAGGTTTGATCCACGAGGTTTTCAATGGCAAGGTATTGGTAGGCGAGGTTTTGGCTCGGAAGGTTTTGGATGATGAAGTTTTTGCTTACGTGAAATTTTGGCCCACGAGACTTCGACGGCGATGTTTTGGATTTAGTCCGTAAATCATAATAGCTATTGTGTATTGTACATTCAAGATACTCACTCATTTGTACCAGATCTTACCTCCTCAATTCTAGATATAATTCAATATCTATCCTTAACTAAGATTTAATATACAGGGTGTTTCAAAAGTCCCTTACCACCCCTTTTAAAATCCGTACGGATGTATTTATATTGAACTTGATGTAGGAAATATACAACAAGGGCTAAGGGCAAACCTTTTGGATGATGGTTTACAGACGGCCGCTATCTTGAATTTCAATTTTATTTATTTCAAACGATAGGTGGGTCATGTGATACATAAGCTTAGGCTAGAATTCGCTCAGGATGTCAAATCTGAAATCAAATTTCATGTTTCTTTGTTTGGTGAGAAGTTATGGACAACTCAATGTGATTATTCTCCTTTTTGTAGGTGGTGAACCATGCTGTTAACAACTAAGGAACGCATCCAGATCGTCAAACATGGGTGGGAGAGTAGCCGATTTCAATCAGTGTCATCCACAACGTCACCCTATGTCACATGCTGCAGTGGCACAGTTATAAACCAAATTTGAGGAGACAGGCAGGGTCGCGCACAGACCGCGTAGTGGTCGACCTCGGACAACAACGGACGACGCAACAGCTAGGCAGTGGTGGCCTCCTTCTCGATGTCACCACAGCGTAGGGCAATGTGATGTGAGTCCCAGTTCAGGGTACAGGGTGCTATAGAGGCACAAGTGGTATCCGTATAAGGTGCAAATGCAGCTACCTATCCGAGGACGATCCAGATCGCCGAGTGCAGTTTTGCGAGTGGGCAATCGAGCAATTGCGGCTAAATCCAAACTTTGCGGTGGAGATACATCATTCCGATGAAGCCTACTTCTTGGTAAATGTCGAGGTAAATAGGCAGAACATGCGCTGTTGGTCACCTGAGAACCCAACTAACTAACGGTGCAGATAAGGTTATGGTGTGGGCGGGTATATGGGGAACAAGAATTATCAGTCCTTCTTTTCATTCATGAACTTTTAACTGCGGAATAATACCTGGAGATGTTACAGGATCAGATGCTACCAGGTCTGATGTAGGAAGATGATACATTTCCCAGTTTTTTTTCAATAAGACGGTGCGCCTCCCCAGTTTGGTATAGGGAAGCGTTAGTACTTGGAAGAACAATTTCCTGGGGCATAGGTTGGTCGCCATGGGCCAGTTGAATGGCCTGCCCGATCACCAGACCTCACTGCAATGGACTTCTACCTTTGGGGACACATTAAGGCTATGGTGTATGGTGTGAAAATTTGTGATCTTCGTCATCTTGAGAAATGTATCCTGGCTGCCTGTGAGTAAATTTCCCCATCTACCCTGTTCCGTGTTCATAGCAATTAGGAGAAGCGTCTGCACACGTCCATTGCCCACCACAGAGCACATGTGGATAACTTCTCACCAAACAAAGATGCATGAAATCTGATTTCCGATTTGATGTTCTGAGCAAATTCTACCCTAAGCTCATGTATCACATTACCCGCCTATCGTTTGAAATAAATAAAATTGAAATTTGAGATGGCAGCCGTCCGCGAACTGTCATCCAAAATGTTTGCCCCTAGCCCTATTGTACATTTCGTACATGAAGTTCAATATAAATACATCCGTACGGATTTCAAAAGGGGTGGTAAGGGACTTTTGAAACACCCTCTATGTATAATTATTCGAGATACCTGTTTTTAATCTCAAAATTTTACGTGTTTGTTTCAAATTTATTTGTTTATGATTTTAAAAAAGTTCAGTGCATTCTATTTATAATATTTGGCGACATACGCGAAGTACTGAACTCCAACCGAGGTATTATACGGAATGGTTTATGGACTGATTATTATTCTCCACTTCTTAAAAATTAAATGAAGATTAAAGTAATGTTATTACTTATTAGCTAGTATATTATCTTATTTTTCTAAGTGATTGTTTATGACTAAATCCTACTTTACTTTCCTCTTCGAGTGAAAAAGCATGAGCTAAGCTTTTAGTGGCATATGCTTAAAGCAACTCTTTAGCAAATTTACCTTTAAATGAAATAATGAACCTTTAAAGAAATGAGTAGTACTTGCATTCTCTTGATCTCGAAACCTTCTTGTCTGAATAAAATAATTTGCACCATCTGTTCTTACTTTTACAAACGTCATATAAAACATTTTCATTTTAGATATCCCTTTCTGCCATACAGTGCACGCAAGACTTTCTTTCTGTCCCAGTCAGGTTTCTTCGACGACCAACCCCATTTCATGTGAAATCGGTATTCCGGACCAAGCTTTGAATTTGCGAAGACTTTGACTGATGGTTCAGCAATTGGATACCAACGCCAGCATCGACATTCCTGGATAGAAATTAGCTTTGGGAAGGATATCTCGCCGTGTGCTCCTTGGTAGCAGAAATTCCTGGGTGAACGACTCCGCAGAAGACATATGAACTGTGGCCAATGCTATAGAATCGACCACGTTGCCTCCTTTTCTCACACTCCTATCACACTTACACACTATTCATCTCTCTTTACATTGAACATCATTGCTCTTTCTCCTTTCTATTTCTGAAAATCATTGTAAGAACTTTATGGTTTTCTATCGGAGAAGCAACGTGAGACACTCAATAATCATTTTATTAAGTTAGAATATGCATATATTGTGTATTCGCAGAGTTGAACAATTTACATTAATTCGAAACAAGGGTGAACTGAATTTACGAAAAGAGCGTGTTAGAGAGAGCACCAGACTAATTGATCGGGGGGAGAGAGAGAGAGAGAGAGAGAGAGGTATTATATCACGTCTACATAGATGCATGTTTATGTAGACGTATCATAGCATGTCATAACGAATTATGGTTTTAACTATAACATAAGACATAATTTTGAAATAAGGCACTTTAAACAAAAGTGTTGTTTCAGTTTCATGTTTGATTACAGAAGACAACCGCAGCACGCTACAAAACCGCGCCTTCAAAAATTATTATGTACAAAGATTCACAAAGATATACCAATTATTTAGTGCCTTATTCCCGAAAAATAAATATTCCAGGGAAATTTATTCACTTTACTTTCGTTATAAAATGGACAATAGAGGGTCATATGAGCAGCGCGTACCCAGCATTTGCTGGTGAGCCAGTTTACTCCTGGATCGAAATTATTTGTATTCGTTAAGAGTCTTTGTACATCCAGAAATAAAACTTCTGTTCAGTCCTAAAACTTAAGATCGTACCCGCAAGTAAATAAAGAAGTGATTTTTCGAAAATAAATAAATAAATAAATAAACAGAACCCCTGTTTCAGAAATTAAGAAAAATTTCGAAATGAAATTGCTGTACAGTGGACAAAAGATTACATTATTTAATACCATCTTTCACTCTCTGAAAGTACGTATGGTCTATCAGAAGGTGTCATATCAACTAATTGTCTTAATTAGATTATACCTTTGTAGCCCTATCACATACTGTATTTCATCCGGTGTAAAATTATTCAAAACAACAAGTTCAAAGCAACCTAGGTATATTTCATAATCGTCGTATTTTCTGTTTTTAATTCTTTTATTCCATTGTAACTCAACATTGAATATTTACAACTAAGTTGATAAACAATAAAATAAAAGCATTAAAAATTTAAGTTTTCCTCAGAATCACCATTTTGCCCGCATAAACCCCCGGTGCAGAAAGAGAACGTTAAAATCCAAACCAACCAACCAACCTAAGCTAAGTACAGTGTGTTCGCTTAAAGCGTTAAAACATGCACCCTATTCACGCCAAATGAAGGTTGGCACTTCTCAGCAAATCTACATCGACCTGATTTCATCAAGTAAGGCCACCTTCACCGCAATAGCAACCCGAAACTCATTAGAATTGTATATGCACTCCTTTTCTGTCATAAAGTCCATAATAGAACAATTTTTAAAATTGAAAATGGTCCAAGTTAACAGTGATGATTTCATGGAGTGACCGGGTGGTGTGTGGATTCCTAAATTCTCTCCCGGGACCTATATTCTGTCTATCTGGTCGTTCTCAATGTGGGTTCCTAGTATGTTCATAGTACTATTTTCATTCCCAGTACATTGAAATTCTCCCCGGAGGAAATCTTCTGAAATAATCACTACAAGTTAATATCTCATCAACACTATTGGTAATATTATAATCGCAACCTGTCCCTAAATACCAAACGTCAGCCCAAAATGGGATTTGCAGGAAGATTGGGATTTATCGTTCCTTTCAACAGCAAGGTTACATGAGGCATGGATCAACAGCTTCATGTAGGGTCCGAAATACATGAGTTCTCACTCGGAACTAACCGAGCCAGATTTAAGAAAAGATAATGACGATTTGTCGAGGACAGAGATAGTTTTGTAGCTGTTGTATTGCTTCTATATTGTACTCTGTATGAGTGAAACAAAGTGAACTGCAATGTTTCATACAGTTATCTCTACCACTCTTTTGCTTTAGCTATCTCATAAAAAGCTAAGCTGGAATTTTGTATAGTTCTTGATATACACTGTGCCTATCTCCAATAAGTGTAAACTCGGCAAAATGTAACAAAAGTAACAAGGCAAACAAGGAATAGGGATAGGGAGAAACGTTTGAAACCCGTCATAATGACGTCCGCTATCTTGAAGTCCACTGTGTTGAATGTTACGGAGTTGTTTTAATTGAAAACCATTGTATGGGATATGTCATTTTAGTAGCAAATTGTTGTAGAAATTCAATGACAGTATTATTTTTGTTCTTGTGCTTATCAATACGAAGCTTTAACTGTTTCTTTGTTGTGGCCCGAATAAAAGAGGTTAGTCATATGACAAGGACCACTTACTGTTACAAGATATGTTCAATATGTTCCCCATTCCGCTCGATTGCAAGATGCATGCGTGCACAATTTGCTGCTTAAGATGTTGAATATCCTTAAGTTTCACCGTATACACAACAGACTTCACAGATACTAGTTCAGTGGGGGTTAGATCAGGAGAACGATTGGTTATTTCACAGTACCTCGTCGATTAATCCACGCATTAGAAAACTGCTTATCAAGGTTCTCACGGAAGCACGTATTATAATGAGCTGGAGCGCCATCGTGTTGGAGAAGCGTAGATAATGATCCATCCTCCGACAGCATTGATAGACTCACAACGCGAATGCCCCACACGCAAAACCCTCACACTCGGAAACACTTGAGGATGCATCAAACCAATGCGCAAACCACTGGCATAATGCTTATGAATGAGATGGAACTATCACTACCTTCACAGACTACACTACATGTGGTTTTGTTGGGACTTTTTCTAAATGATGTCAAAACTTTCATAGTTGTAGCCTCGTCTGTCGCCGTGTACGGTCTACCAGTCTTTTGTTGATGTGCCACAGATCCACTTTCTTGCATTTCTTCAGCACTTTGAACAGACCACTATTGCTGACGAAAGTCCGTTCCATGATGGTGGTTAAAATGGTCTGCAATCATCTTAATATATATAAAATTAAAATTACATATCACAAGCTATGGTTTCCATTTAAGATAACTGCTTAAAATTCGAGATGATGTCGAATGTCATTGTGATGTGTCTTCTAACATTTTCCTCCACCTCTATTCTCCACCTAGATGGTTACTTTGGTTATGTTTTGGAGCGTTTATCACTTATTAGGGTGTTTCCAACACTTTTGAACCGCCTGTAAAATGAAGAAGTAAATTCCATACTCCAGAATATTCATTTAAAACAGAAGGTTAGTCTGATAGCGAAATTCATCGGTAAATTTATTTATTCAGGTTTTTCTGTCAAAAATAGTCAGTGTCATTGGGTATATTGTATTACATCAATATGGACAATGTTTAAAGGAAACGTTGTACTTTCCTTTACAAATTAATAGCAACCGATACGGTTACAGAGAACATTTATTTGATTATGAAAATTCTTCATATGCGTATTTCATAGAATTAAATTCTAAATTGTATTAGTGCCGTTTATTTCTTCACAGCTTTGTTCATTTTCTGGTATGTAATATCATAATAATAAGGATATATGTTCTTGTGCTTTACATGCATAATGAGGCAAGCATAAGAGCTTTATAAATAGTACAGATATGTATAAGCAAACGAAAAATTCGTATTTATCCTACTTGAAAAGGAAGTTACTAAGTGAATTTCGTTTAGGCTTTGTATTCGTGTTGTCATTGGATTATGTGATGAAACAAAATTCCTTTTTTACTGTTTCTTCTTTCGCCACAAAGGCGAGCCATACCAAATATTCTTCCAGCCTTCTCTCATCGTGCTGTCCTTTTCCCGTAACATCCTTTCCGAATTTGCTGATTAGATTGACGTCAGAAAAAAAGAAGGATAGTGAAAGAGCAAGAGACAGCTCGAATAAAAGAGAGAGGGAGAGAAGAACAGACAGACAGAGAGAGAAAGGAATTCAACCAGAGTTAAGTTGAAAGCTGCTTTTCGTTTGAAATTTCAAGTGGAAAATCTCTCTATCAGTATCTTCTTGTGTATTTCTGTGTTGCTCCCTAACTCACCCACCCCTCCTCTCTCTCTCTCTGATCTTACAACCGGGATTAAACCACGTCATTAAACTCTTTAATATGATAATTTTCACTTAAATGATTTAACTCGTTCACTACTTATCTTCTTTTGTACTGTACGTAGCACTTTGTATTGTTCATTGTTAGTTGTTTCTTCTGAAAGTCCTCACTTTTGATGAAAATAGGATGATTTCTTATTTGAGTAAGGCGAGCAGTTTTCATTTACCCTGATCCTAATAAAATTAATTCTATAGTACAGAATATAATACATTTTGAAGTGGAAAGCCATTCTTTAAAAAATATTAAATATTCTATATTTTTTAAATATTGCATAATGTTTTCTATAGTATGTTATAGAGAATTTTTGGGTTCTTAATACTGATGATATCATGATTCTAATATAATATGATTTATAGTTTGATGCCATATTCGCTCCGTTCTGGCAACTTCTTGTTTAGCATACTAATTGAATAATAGGTATATCTTTTTCATCCAATTTAAAAATGCTATGATATCTACAGTTTAACGTCCTGTACATATACTTGCTAGTCTGGGAGGAGATTAACAATACATAAAACATTGTGAAAGAATTGGCGGTAAAGATAATTAGAATATCTCGAGAACTCTGAGTAATCTTACCGATACGAGTGTTGGATAGGTTGAATAACATAAATAACAGGGCCGGCCTTAGATGGTGCTGGGCCCGATTGAGAACTTTTTCGGGGCCCCAGGTTTACAACTAACCTGCACCAAAGTCTGTAGAACCAATATATATATATTGCGCTCTCCCTCATGATCTAGTGGTTATACTCATTTCCCTTTATAACGTTTACCCATCTGCAAAATATTTTGGTGAAAATACTCACCATGTTCATTGCTTATAGCAGCTAATTTTTGAGAGTAATGACTCAAATGGAAATGCAGACAGTGAATGAATTTTAAAATACATATTTCACCCTTGTGCCTCCCAATTTTTCAAGAAGATTCTGTACCAGTATTTCATAGTTTTCTTCTCTTACAAGTACACCTATCGATGTCGAAATCTAGTTTCTTGACTAAACTTAGCAGAGAAGTGTGGAATATTAAGGAAAAAGCGTAAGCAAAATTTAAAATGCTTCCGCCCATAAAGACGGCAGCAATGGCCAAAAACAAGATTGATCAGAGTCAGCCGTAACAATGCATTTCAAGTTTGAAAAATTCATTTTATTTGTAAAATGGATAAAGGAATGGAAAACAAAAACACATTAACGACACTGGGAGGAAGTAGACATCTATTTGAGGATATTGTTAGGCTATCATGGCCGCCATCTTGAAGTTGGCCATCTTGTATCTCGCTCATCTTTTTTAAATAGCAAAGAAATCATGTAATATATCAAATTGGGCTAGAATTTTACGATAAATACGATGGTGAAGTCTATGTTTCCATTAGTTTATATTTGTAAGAGATAATGAAATGCACATCGATATGAATTCGTTGGTTCAAAGATTTCTTAACAGCTGTATCGTTTTTAAAAAAAATCAAGTCAGGAAAACCTAATGTAGGCTATTGAAAACATCGTATGAAAGATATAATCAGCTTGAAATCGTTATCGCCTGCAGACAAAATGAAATGGTGATGAGACGATCACAAAACTTAAGGAACTGATGGAAGATAGATTACATATTTTCCATTGGATATTCGAGTTAGAAGACAAATCTTCATAAACAACCACTTATTCAGTACGCACTAGTATACATTCGATTTTCCTGACGTTTTTTTTAAAAAAAAAGTGTATCCACGGGATTTTTCGCAGGGGAGGGCAAAGTTTGCCCTCTGGTTTTGTATTTTTAATATAGCTGTATAATAAGAGAAATTCACTGAGCCTGATTTATTTGAAACTATCTCGGTATTCACGGTAGTATCGCATGACATAATCAGTAAGAACGCCAGAAACTTTTACTTAGTGGGGTGTTCAAAATAAAAAAGGGTGTGCACCCAGAATAATGGCATTCATTTTTACACGAACTCAGAGAAAACAATATTTTTATTCCCAGGGATGTGTGTATGAAAATTTGGGGGAGTGTTAGGGGTGTTGGGGGTGTGTAGAATACTCCCTGAACACATAATATCCATTTTATAACAGAATTTGTAAACGTAAAAAAAAAAAAAATAAAGAAATTAATGCAGTATTAAATTCAGAAAATACTTGCTTATATCCGGAAACTTAAAAGAAATTGTTCATTTACTTGTGGAGTCCACGAATGTAGCTGTATTGCAGCTGTATGTTGTGTGTACTTGACAACCGAGAGTAGCAGAGCCATCTTAACGGTACCATAGCCACTTGACCGAGGAGCTCGCAAATGGAATGGTATGTTTAATTACATGTATTAGGAGCAAAATTGTCATAGGGACCACAATATATTGGCTCACGAAAATGTATTAAATTTCTTAAGATTTTCTTAATACAAATAAAAATACCAAACGTAATATAGCAACTAGGGAGATGAATCTGCCAAGAAAAGTTTCTTCGGGCGCCCATGCTAAGATGTATTAAATCGGCAATAGTAAGTATTGCGGAACTAAAGCGTGGAGCAAAGTTGATGGTGTGCACGCTAAGCGATTTGAAACAAAAGCTCTGGCGCATTGCCATGTGGCAAAGCAGTGTGCCTAAGCAGATTTACTGGAACGCAAGCAGGTGGCAGATAGACTGACGTGAATGTGTACAGAGATGTAGCAACGCCGGAGCCATTTCATTTGCTTTCAATGGAAACACGGAGCACCAATTGAGTTATTATGCAAGCACTAGCCTTTACGAGGAGCACCGCCTTCAAACATCATCAAATTTGTTTGACGCCTTAGTTGTACATGCAAGAAGTTGATCATCAGGAGACATGATTTACTGTATGTGTGTAGTTTGCAAAAGATATAAATGAGTATACAGAACCATGAGAGTTGCTATCGTGGGAAATAGTTTTACTACTAAAGGGAGAAGCATAGCAGTAGTTACGAAATCAATAGTGAACCACGTCTGAGGATTAATATTTGTAGTCAAGCCACAAAAAGAGGGAAACAAAAGTAGGGAATAAAATATAGGTTTATATGTATAAACAATGAAGGCAATTACAAGCTAACATGTTTTTAATCGAAGAGTTTAAACAAAACACCGTACAAAATGTCGAAAAATTTGAATCTACTTTCTCCCTCTCTAAAGTCAGTTTTGGGTAACTTAAGCCACTTAAACTATATTTGGTAACTGTTATTTGGTAAATATATTATAATTATTTGTCCACATATGTAATCAATTGAATCATTATAGCAAGCACTAAGTTTAAAATTTGAAACATAGTAGGCGCTCAATATACTAGGAAATCAAGTCCATTTTTGGCCATTTTGAACACATTTCATCTTTCAACAACGGTATATAAAAGTAGATTGCCAACTTACAGGCATACGCAGAAGCTACATCAAATAAACACGGAAATTACGTTGTATGCATAAAGAAAGAAAGCACTATCTGAGTGACTACAGAACATTTGTGATTGGAAATCACATCCAGCAGAGGTGTTCTTCATTAAAACTATCATTCCTGCTAACCATTTTTACAATTGTCAGTATAGACATAAGATTAGAATTGTATCTAAGAAAGATAACAACACTAGTATTTACGTACGAATAGTGTTTACAACTGACTTTTCCTATTCTATTTCAGTTCCATTATATTTTACAACTTGTAAAAGAAGACATACTGTCTCACATATATATATATATGTGAAATTGACTCCGAAAGAGCTAGCGGAAAATTGTGTTTTCTCAACAACACATACACAATAATGAAAATGGTATGATAAGCTCATCAGTCTCCAGCTCATTTCTTTTTCTATTTCAAATATTGGAAAACTTTGACAGTGAACTTCCAAATCCTTGAACTAAATAACGATCACATACTAAATACTCTGCTTACTAACAAGGGAAATGTTTCGGTTCGAACGCGAGGATCGTCATAAAACTTGGTAGACATATACAGGACTAAGTACTGAATACTGTATGATAAGTCATTCCCGTGTAAAACTCGTTTTCCGCCGACAGCGCCACCTTTCCTTCGAAACACTAGCAGTTAAATTCCTCGTTATAGGTGCTGAGTGAAGATCAGTCAGGTGGGTCAGTGTGTGGTAGTAAGCTCGAATTAGTGTTAGGTGTGGAAGTCAGTCTGGAAAAAATGGGTGAGCTGATGGCATTAACCTCCTTCATGTAGTTGAACTGTTAAAAGACAAACTAAGGCGCAGATTTAAGAATCAAAATCTGCATAAAGAAAGCAGAAGTTGGAGCAGAAGATGAGTCATTTGCGACATTTCGAGCAATTCAATTATCAATGAGTACGAAAATGAATTAGAAATGATACACACACCGATACTCGCCAGAGATGATAAAAAAAAAATGGCATGGCACAGCAAGATATCTATGATAGCAGTTCAGAGCGGGAAGAAGACACCAGTCCAGAGAGGGAACAAGGAATTAGTCAAAGCGAATACGACGTATCTTCAGCATGAAAACTGAAAAGAACAGATATTTTATCGCAGTTTACGGACGAGGAAGTCCAGAGTATATACAAAGATTATCACGAAGGAGAATACAACTCGTACAGGAAGCTTCTGGCACGACACAAGAAAATTATTTCTTTAAGTAACTGCAAACCTATTTTGGATTATGGGCACGCGCTGTCTACGAACTCCGCTTCATTTAAAGGGAATGGGGAAATGAAACTGGGAGCCAAATTCTTCTGAAGCCCTCGTTGACTGTGGAGCCAAATTGTTTGTTAGGTGCTTATGGACCTCAAAGAGAACTGAGTATTAAATGGTAAAAGTTTGACTAAAGCCTAAAGACAGATAGCATGAGCTATATGGAAATGATAAATCCCTAAGGAGAGACAAGAGGTAGTGGGAGAGATTTGCATAAAAGTAAAATAAAATAATCTACTCCCAAGTTATTGAGATGGAAGTATCGTAAGTTCGAATGTTTTACTTCCTATACCCCACTACGAAGCTTGATAATATGCGGAAATACTTGGAAACCTTCATACTAACTTCCCTGAAAGAGATAACACGTATATGACATAGTTAACAGTCATTGTACTCACCAGCATCGGAAACAGATTACAAGTCGTCAAAACAACAGATTTTTCTTGGTGCACTTGACTGTAATTCCAAGAAATATATGTAATCTTGTAATCTTCTTGATATTTCACCATCCTCACACATATAGCACGAACATAAAAACTTTTAGAATTTTCCGCCCTTATTTATATCACCGAAAGATATCTATTTTTTCAGTAGGCCTATCTGTTTAATCTGTGCTGATATAAATTATAAACTCCTGTCGATCCTATACCTGTGCGGGTTATATGCATAGACTGCGTAAGATCGAAACGGCATAGGGTCAACTAGAGTAGTTTTCTTTCTTAAGAAAGCAACCAGAGCTCTGTCTATTGATTTCAAATTCTAAGAATTATCAGATATTCATAACGCGAATATTAATAATTGAATGAAAAATGATCATAGTGCTAAATGGCAGTGGATCCAAAATGCAATTTCTTGTGTGCTTCGTCAAGAACATTTCATTGACATATCTATGGATATTATTATTATTATTATTATTATTATTATTATTATTATTATATTTCTCGTTTATTCTTTAATATTTACAGCTTGTCACTGATAGGATATGTTCCCTACATATTCTGGATGTTACAAGCTTATACTTGCGTTGTAACTTCCTGAATGCATACGAAACATAGTACATGTTTAATAAATAATTACAGAGCAGGTTGCCATATCCTGGAGAAGCCGCTTAGTCGACATTTTATACATGCTTTTTCTCCATGTAGTGCAGGAAACACATCTTGGACCAGACCGTTTTAAGAAACTTACTTGTCACCCCCATAGCAGAATATGCCGTGATCTGCGATGTGATCGCAGAAAATTTGCCACGCTTGTGCACAAAAATTGCAAGAAGAAAAAAAAATAGCCAACAGAAAAGTACGATGTCTGCTACGTATGGGTGTCTTAAATGTATGGACGACTCGCATAAATATAGTTTGAACTGCTTGGTACGTTGCGTAAAGTGTATTTTTTAACAATCACAAGTGTGTCATCTGCAGAAAATTTTTGCAGGATTCCTGCAGAAAATTTTTGACTTACAAAAGCTCATTGCAGAAAGACAAAGAAAGTTGTGCCATCAGGATTTTCACTATTCATTTCCCGCTCCATCTACGTACTCTAACGTTGACACTCCCTGGGCCAACAATGAAAATAATTTAACTTCTGGTCAGTTGACACCCATGTGTATATACATTTATTAACAGTTTCTATTTTGCATTTATTAACATCATATTTATTATTATTATTAATAATAATAATAATAATAATAATAATAATAATAATAATAATAATGTGTAACTTCATCTTGAAATTTATGAACAAATAATCGCTCATACTAAATTACGATAGAAAGAGTCCAAAATCCAAAACCACTTTACTTTCTCGTAAGGTAATCAAGAAAAAATTGTCCACTGTATATTTCGATCGGACATAATATGGACATGAAGTTTTCGTATAATATCCGCTTCTTTTGGATATCTTCACTTAGTAATTTTAATCACCATTTTGGTGCTTCTTGCTCTGCTCTAGCTCAGTAAACAAGTACTGGTTACAGGTTGTTCTTTCCTAATAAGCAGTGATGTTTGTAGGATATATGTAAAGTTATTACTGTTTTCCATGAGACGAGACGAGACAATTATCGTGTCGAAATTCGGGACAAAACATGTTTCTTTCAATCGAAACACTTCTCGAGATGAGAAAACTCATTCACGACAATTTTTCCAGAGGATACAGTACGAAATCTGGAAATAACTTCGAAAAAGAAAAGTAAAGACAAAACCGTATCATACTTTCTTATTTTTAGAAGAGAATTGTATTTCTTGATGTTTAAGCCACGTTTATTTACTCTCATTATCCGACGATCGTTTCCATACTTATTCTTCTAAAGCAGAGGTCACCAAACTTAAGAATCTTTTGAGCTACCGTGCCATTTTTAAATCCTCCTGTGAGCTACCAACCAAATAGGGATGGTACCGAGACCGAGACCGAGACGGACCTTTATATACCGAGGCGAGACCGGGACGGACCTTTATATACCGAAGCGAGACCGAGACGGACTTTTATATATCGAGACGAGACCAAGAAGAGACTTAGGTCAGTATCAAAATTCTAGGTCTCGTCTCGAATATTGATATTGATAGCTATTAAAATTGCCTTTTCTCTAAGTTGTTTCGTTGCTGTGTTCAAGAATATGGGAACTGTTGACTGATGTGCAATGGCGTATTTAAGGGGTGCATATGGGGCTTAAGCCCCTCCCGAAACAAAACCCACTGTTGATGTATATAGCCTTCTCTCTCTCTCTCTCTCTCTCTCTCTCTATATATATATATATATATATATATATATATATATATATATATACAGGGTGTCCAAAAAGTCCGTTGCCACCCCGTGTACCTTCGAATCGACTGCGAATATGAAAAAAACGCAAAAACACGACCATGATTATTTTAAGGGGCTTGAATTTTGAGCTAAAAAATGTTCACCCCAGACACCTCTCTCTATATAGGGATACTTGGGGCCAACTTGAAAATTTTAAATGGCAAAGAGGTCGAATAATATATCGTGGGAAAGGACATGACAACAGAAATATTGTGCTGAAAGTTTCAAGTCCCTATTTTGACCCCATCCAAAATGGCAGGGGTTCAAATTTGGTGTCCATAAAGTCCGTTGCCACCCCGTGTATCTTCGAAACAACTGAGAGCAGTGGCGGCCGGTGGATTGTGGTTTCGGGTGTTGCAGCACGAACGATAAGAGACAGAAGATATAAAGTTGACTCATTGACTAATCAGCATAACTTTAGATGCAAATACTATGTGACATGTTAAATTAAATAAAATTCTGTTTAAAAAAAAATGCAGAACATTTTATCCGATTAATCATCTTAATTAATTAGTAAGTTCATTATCCTCTCTTTGATTGGAGCAAATCTGTCTAATACATGCTGGTTGAACTCTGGTATTCTTATTGTCAGGTCTTTTTCGATGGAAAGCATAACCAATGGCGATAACCTTTCTTGAGACATTCAATTCCTTGAAAGTGTCAATTCTTTCTCATTTGTAAAAAAACTTCTCGTCTTTTGCTGACGCCTAGATTCACTAAATATTTTTTCTAGATTATTGCGAATGATTCATTCTAGCAAACTCAGTCCCTGACAGTGATCCGAATTCCTCTTCAGCGTTGACTGAAGAGAGTTCGTAGCAGAGGTTAGTGTTATATAAAAAAAATGTACATTGAACACACTTTATTCACAGTTTATCCAGGAAAATTTAAAATAAATTGAGGAAATGTATCTGGTGCAAACAACACTACTGCCATAAGATATCCTGTAAATTTAAACTGGATTTCTTTTTCGAACACTCTCCTGAATTGACCTTTGCTTGTTTTGTCTAAGCCTTAATTGCAATTTTTTCCTCAGTTGAAAACTGGTCAATGCTTTTTGTAAGTTATTTACAAAAGTCATGGTATACAATTCATTCAGAATTTGTAGATTATTTACAGAATTAAAGCACACATAAAAAATTAAATCTAATAATTAAAAACCAAAACAGCTGATACAAAAGAGGTACTGGTATATGAATTCCGAATGCCACATATTTATACATCAACACACACACATGTGCGTAAAAGAAAGAACTACATTCCAAATCATCCGTCTTGGTTGTTACGCAATGCACAATGAACACAATATACTTCCACATGAGGCGAAACAACGCTTACCAATGTGATATGTTCTGAAAAGGAAACCTCGAAACCCGCCAGATGAAAGATCAGCATGTAACAGAAGCCAAAAATCAAAGAGCATCAAAAAACTGCCAGTTCTACACCCAGAAATGTTAACTGGGAGGGGTCCAAAGTATTTGAGGGAGGTATAATACGTCGACATAATATGGAACTTGTCTTATTCTGCACCCAAAAAGACGATAAGTAATTCTTAATTATTGTCACCTATATTTTTAGAAAAAAATGATAGAACGATTATTTCTATAAGAAAAGAAAGAGTACATGATGAGGCGTAAAATAAAATATTTAGCCTACATCAATCGTTTCTCTGTTAATCAAGTTTCGAAATTTTTGGAAGGTCCGGATCCGGTGGACCCCCTCGTGGCTTCACCCCTGAGCATTGCTAACTAGTCCCAAATTCAATGTGGCATTCCCCATCATACAGTTTTACGTGGAAATTATCAAGAGTATAAAATATACTTATTTTATAAAAGAAATATGTTTAAACTAAAATACTATCCACAGAGGGGGGGGGGAGCGATTCTGCATACTGACTTATTAATATTTGATTCGCAAATTACTGTAGAAGAAGCCTTCATTATCAATATAAGCTAAGAATTAACTTGTAAATGCGGGTCTACTTTCATTTGTTTTCTCCTCTACTATATATTTTCTTTCTTATTTTGTAATTATGCAATCACTTTTTTTAATTGTCATTATATTGATTTGCTACAGTATGGTCCCGTAATTTAAAAATATGAATGCATAAAAACAAATTCCATTTGTTAATTGCTAGTGAAAGAAAATTCAGAAATTTTATTTAGAGCGAAAAACATTCTCGTTCACTGGAAGACGTGCTGTGTTGCAGAAGCACTGCAACGACCAGTCCCTTTAACTTCTGAGATAGGGGAAAGGGGACTTAACATTCACTCCAATTGCCGCGCTGAAGGAATCTGGTCTTTGTATGTTCGCTGCAACACCATATAACTTAGAGACTCTGTGACGGATTATTTTTCGCTTTTTAAAACGGATTAACGGAACGGACAGTTACAGAAGTAAAAAATATGTTATTTAAAGTGTATATATGCGAGTATTAAAAAGTATTTTTTCTGTTCTTTACTACTATTGATAATATTTTTTCTTGAAATACTTTGGTCGTTGCGCAACGCTGCAACGCTAACATTAGCCGCCACTGATTGAGAATATGAAAAAATGCAAAAACACGACCCGTCGTACCCCTATCTGGGGGTGTCTGGCGTGGACCTTCTATAACTCAAAATTCAAACCTCTTAAAATAATGATGGACGTGTTTTTGCGTTTTCTCATATTCGCAGTCGATTCGAAGATACACGGGGTGGCAACAGACTTTATGGACACAGTATATATATATATTTACAGGGCCCGATCCACGATTATCTGATAGGGGTGCACCAATAACTATCAAAATAGCCAATCACATCGAAACTCTTCAAAGTGACATGTGACAGTATTCTTTACCCCTGACAACGCTGATGCATAGAACGAAGGAAAGTATTTTAAAGAATTTCGCAAGTATTATACAAGAAGACATGTTCTCTCCTCCTAGCTTCTGTTTTCTTCCCTACCTGACAAGTGTTATATTGTTTTCCGTGGTGAATCCTTTTCCTTCAACTTTCAGAAATAGACTTAAACTATTGATTTTCCAGAACTATGTTTCGCTTAAGCCCTAAACGAAAAAAATAATGTCAGAAAGTCCCAAAGGGTTTCCATTTTCACTGCTAGTTTCTCATTTTAGATAGTATATATTTACAACAAAGGGGGTGCACCCTCCTAAAATCCCTCCTAAAGGGGGGTTTGCACACACACACACACACACACACACACACACATATATATATATATATATATATATATATATATATATATATATATATATATATATATATATATATATATATATATATATATATATATATATAGCCGCGGATCCAGGATATGATCAAGGAGGCACTAAAGCATAGTTTGCCGCTTTTTCCAGTGTAAAGCATGTAGGATTGAAGCCCACTTTAACCAGTGTATACCTGAGCGTCAAGGGGCGTTATAGCCCTTATAGCTCATCCTTTGGATACACGATATATATATATATATATACAATGCTGAAATTTTGTACCAAGTTGTGTGAAATATTGCTGGGAAATTCTTCTAGATACTCTGCAATACCATTAGATAAACAAGCAGTGTTGCTAACGCAACATAGAGTTGCATTTTCTCAAATTGCACTACCGGTACGTAAGGTATTACATATTTCTCATGTATATATTAAATAAAACCACAATACCACATAGATTATTTAGTGTATCACTAAAATCGACATTTTGGAGATGTCTAATAAGTTAAATGGCATGGGCGGTGCAATGCGCATCTATTGGTA
>NW_027656923.1:0-52251 GCF_964235325.1 Thermobia domestica | reverse complement strand
AGATATCCCCATAGATAAAAAGCAAGGGGCGTTAAGTCAGGGAATCTGGGCGGCCACTCCACGGACCACGGCGACCAAACCACTTCCCTGGCAGTTGTTCATCCAACCATTCACGGACACCAAGTCCATAGTGTGGAGGGGCTCCATCGTGCTGAACGTTAGATGGGAATATGCCGTCAGCGTTTAGTGTGGCAAGGAACACAAGGTCCTGCAGCAGCATCACATACTGTGGTGCAGTTAAGGTGTTGTAAATGAAAAATGGCCCAATGATGCGGGTTTCCCATATGCCACACCACACCATCACCTTCACTGGACTATGTTCTCGACTCGGGTAAACCCAGTTCGGATTTCCGTCAAACCAGTATCGACAATTATGTCGATTAACCTCCCCGTTCAAAGTGAAATACGCCTCGTCGCTGAACAGTATGCCCTTGGCAAACGCAGGATCCAGTTCGTGTTGTTCAGTAGCCCACATGCAGAACTCCAACCGGCGATCAGGATCATCCTCGTTCAGTTTATGTTGCATGTGCAGCTTGTAAGGATGCCACTGATTGGCGTGCAATATCCGGACAACGGGAGATTGGCTTATTGCACATGATAGGGACACACGACGGTTACTTCGTTTAGGACTTTTCACAAACGACGCAACAACCGCCGTTGCAGTTTCCTCATTGGTAGCAGTCTTTGGTCGCCCACTACGTGCCCTATCTTGAACAGAGCCCGTCTCCCGGAATTTGGGAATCACGTGAGCCACCGTGCTGTGCGATACCGGTTCTTTGTCTGGGTGCTGTCTGTTGTAGTCAGCTGCTGTTGTTCGGTAGCTGCGTTCCCCTGATATAAGGAAGATTTCGATCTTCTGTTCACGTGTCAGACCCATCTTAGATCACCTGGCCGAAAGAGAGAACTGGGTCAGTATCAAGATAATTTCCCACCTAATGAACATTATCAACTTCTAAACTGTACAAGACAGAAAAAAACAAATTACACCACTAAATTCCTGAGCTCAAGCTAGTATTATTTGATGTGTCATACAGCCCTCTTCTCATTTTTTTTTAAAAAATGACTTGAATCCAAAATGGCGGATTTCAAATTGGCGGCCATGAATGACATACACTCAAAAAGTTGCTGCCCCTCATCAAACCTCTCTTCTCATCTTCATTTTTTACTTTTCGCGTCGATTTTCAAACTTATGCAGGTGTCCAAGGACTTTTGACTCACCCTGTATTTTAACGCATTCATAATTTGCCGTGTTACGGTCCCGACGAACTTCCATGTATTTAGTTTTCTTGCATTTCTTTCTATTGTTCTCCTATCATCCCCTATTAAATTTACATCATCAGTGTACACATAACCTTGTGAACTCCGTTCAACTCTAGGCCCTGGTTGCTATCTTTGATTTTCCTTATAGCGTATTCCAGGGCAAAGTTGAATAATAATGGCGACAACGCATCTCCTTCTTTCAGGCCATTCTCGACGTGAAAGCTCGTGGCCAAAAATTTTCCTACCCGAACGTTACTTTGGGATTCATTTAAACATGCCTTAATTAATATAATTACCTTTTTCGGTATTCCAAATTCTGTAAGAACGCTGTACAATATTTCTCTCCTAACCGAGTCGTAAGTCTTTCTAAAGTCAATAAGTAGTTGGTGTATCGGGCTACTGTATTCCCACTTCTTCTCGAGTATTTGGCGAATGGTAAATATTTGGTCCATAGTTGATCAATTTCGTCTCAATCGGGGTCAGTCTTGCTAATAGAATGTTTGAAAGGATTTTATAGGATGTTGACAGAAGACAGATGCCTCGATAATTATTACAGTCAGTTTTGCCGCCTTTCTTGTGGATTGGAACAATGATTGATTCTTTCCACTCTTATGGTAATTCTTCCTTGTTGTAGATAAGGAGGATGAGTTTCTGTATCTTGTTCCAAAATTTTTCGCCTCCAGCTAAAATTAACTCAGCCGGAATTTCGTTTATACCCGGAGATTTGTGTTTCTTTAATTTCTTTATAGCTATTTCTACTTCTATTCGGTTGGGTTCTGGAATATACGGTTCTGCGGTGTGTATCTCCCTTTCTGCCCGCACATTAATTTTTGGCTGCGTTTTAAGCAAATCGTCAAAGAGAGCTTTCCATGTATTTGAAATGCTCTCTGTATCAGTGAGAACTGTTAAATCAGCTTTCTTTAATATAAGCACGAGGTTGATAGCCTTTCTTAATAAATTGGTTGATCCCTTTATACATGTTCCGTATGTTTCTATTTTAACTATTATCTTCAAGTTCCTTAACTTTAGCTCTCAAAAAATCGCGTTTGTTTGTTCTAAAAGTTTTGGAAGTTTCCTTCCTGATGTCTACCAAATTTTGTGTAGTTATTTCATTCGGATTTTGTAGCAAACGTAATTTTGCCTGTTTTCTCTTTTCTGCTAGTTCGAACCATGGTTTGTTTCTACGTATTTCCGCGTGTCCCAATTTTTCTTTTGAGAGGGGATGCTTCGTAAGCAAAGAAAAGAATTCAATTGCTGGAATAGTTTTCTCCATAATATTAAGGTTACATATGGTGCCTTCCATTTCAACTCAGGCAAAAAAATATAAAATTGTACCATCACCATCTCAGATATTGTTGAAACTTTTTTTATAGCAACTAGACATATTTTTAAGAGACCCATATTTTTTTGTTTTGTCGAAAAAAATTTTCCCGCCAAGTAATGGGCCATCAAAGACGGGGAGTACAATTTATGAATTGTAGAAGACATGGAAAATGGTCAATTTCGGAGCCTCACCATTCGACTATGGAGACAGGTAGAGTTATAATTCTTGTTGTGGTATGTACATAGGGATATAAATAAACTATATTTTATTATAGTTTGGTTTGCGCATGCGTATCTTTTTGTACATAAATTAACAAATGAACGTCAATTTATCTGAAAAGTCGAAGTTTGCGAATTTTTTTCGAGCACTTCCGGTTCGAATTTTAAAATTCTGTTTTCACGGTTGGTAAGACCTAGTTACCCGCTCTCCGAAAAAAAATTTGTATTGCTTCTGTGGTCAACCGTTTTGTCGCAAAAAATTCGAGAAATTGTAAAATTTTCAAAAATCGCCATTTTTGGGCGCAATTTTCTCGAAAACACCATTTTTTAAAATTCTGAAATTTTGTCAGACGGTTCAACTTTACCTGAATAATAAACACACCAAATATCATTCTCGACCAATGCTTCATGGATTAACTGCAGCCTTTTAAAGTTAGCGAAGTTTCGCTAATTTTGATGTCACAGTTAGCAACACTGGGAACAATGAAAATGCAATGATTTGATGATGTTTGTGGTTCACATTCATTAAATGAAGAATAAATGTTTTTCTTGGCTGTTTTTTTTATTATTTTGATTAAAAAGGCTCTCTGAAATAGTAAAATGAGCCTCCCTCTACTCCTCCGTTTTCTTAAACTGAAGTAATCTGAGGTGGAAATTACGATTACGAAACACACAAATTTCAAGTTCACTTACTTAAAATGGTCTTCGGAAACAAAATTTCACTTTTTTTTTTTTTTTTTTTTTTTACATGGACCAATCATTTGCTTGGTTGTTGTCTTCTTTGCTAATAGCATGTAACCGTGCAGATGCTCCAATAGATGCTGGTTCACTCATAACTCATCCAGGAGTGGATCTAGGGGGACGATTGCCGCCCCCCCCCTAGAAGAAGAAACTTTCTTATTTATATATAAATAAAACCCATCCCAGAGTTTGGAGCTCTTAAAAGTAGCTCTAAGTAGCAGTATTACAATCCCCCCCCCCCAGAAGTTCGTCCTGGATCCGCCCCTGCGTAGCACATTGTCGATAGTCACAAAACACTTATTTTCACTTCTCTTATGCTCTTCTGGAAACCTGTACCCTGCTGAAGGTTCATGTGGAAGCATAAACAGCACCCTAACTTCACGTAATTCATGATTTATTCACAATATTTCTGCTTCGCACCACTGGTTATCATACGTAGCGCTGCATATATAACAAAAGTTCCTTTTTGCAGATTTCTTAAATCTACACTTTGAATTGCAAAAGTTCGATTTTGGGGGAAGTATGAAGTTAGTTCATGGTGACCCATTACTGCCATAAAAACTTCGCAATTTTCCGAAAGCCAAAGATAACTTCGTTGAATACCAGTCACCGGTGCACCGGTCGCATACTTTCCCTTTCTTCTTCCGGAAGTCGTCGAATTCAGTTCCAGGTAACAAAACGAGAGTAATACCCGGAGTTTGTACTTGCACTATACTCACGAATTCTCCTGCGGTTTTAGTGGGGACGCGGTGGCTCAGTGGTAGAGCGTTCACTTCCGGTGCTTGGGGTCCCTGGTTCAATCCCAGCTCGTGCCGTTCTGCATTCCACCATTTCATTCATTTCTCATAATCACCGTCTCCTTTAGCCTAACCGGCATAACCGTGGAACGTAAAACTTAAAGATTTCATTTCATTTTTTTCTTCTGCGGTTTTAATACTGTGTATCTGTTTTAGCCTCAGGCTATGGTGCGTTGCCACATTCTTTGTCCCCCTCCCTTCCCCACTACCGTCGCAAAGACCCTTGAATGGCCGATTTCACTGCAAAAACACTGCTTTATCGGACCTGTCTGCATCTCGAACATCTGAAAGCGATTTTTAAAGTGGGATGCAGCACCATCAGAAATCACTGACACGGTTTGGGAAATTGTAGACACCTATTTTCACGTATTCAAACCTTTTTCTATAAAATATATTTTCGCTTTTCTTCGAGTGTTTAGAATCTTGTCTATGACTATGAGTACATGAGCCGAATCGTGTGTTTTATCGTCGTTTATTACAACAAAACTGTCAATTGTTTCATATTTCGGTGATAACTCTGAATTTCACTTTGCAGAATAACAATCCAGTTTTCAACGAAGTCCACATGAAGTAAAATAGAATTTGTATCTTGAAATTTTATACGGTGGTTTTCGGTAGCAATTGATTCTCTTTGGATTTTCTTGATGTAGTCATGAATTACAATTCTTACAGTTAAACCGGCAATGTACGATACGAAAACAGAAAGTGGCACAGTTATTTATTTTTTTTTTTTTTTAACGAGATCATTATCCTCCCATATGGCATACGTAACCACTTTCATTTTCATCAGGATCAATAATTAAAGACACCACACTTATTTCTTCCACTCCAGGACATTCACCACATTCTTGAAGAAGACAGCTGTCATTTTCTACGGATCATACTACTAAAGGAAATAGGTCACTCATGACAGCTTCAATACAGGTTGCACCTTTGATTTGTAGCAACGCAGTAGCAGCTAACTTAAAATTTGCACAATACACACACACACACACTTCCCTCTCAGGTTGCGGACTGACACACTTTAGTCGAATACTATAAAATTCCGAGTGACCGATTTTTATGCTGGGATTGTTCTGTTTAAAAATTCAGTAAATTTCTTTGGAACGCGTAAGAAAACGTTTCGATTTTTTTTTTTTTAAAACTTTTTGTCATTTTTCGATCACTGTAATGACATCACACTTATTTGAGACTTTGTCTGGAGCATTCCAAATCATACTGAGGTAATACTTTAGGCCTTTTATAGATCATCAGAATTCATTGGATGGCCATTTCAAGTAAACTTAAAATTTGTGTGTTTCGTAATCGTAATTTCCACCTCAGATCACTTCAGTTTAAGAAAACGGAGGAGTAGGGGGGGCTCATTTTACTATTTCAGAGAGCCTCTTTGTTCAAAATAACAAAAAACTAGCCAAGAAAACCTTTTATTCTTCATTTAATGAATATGAACCACAAACATCATCAAATCATTGCACTTTTATTGTTCCCAGTGTTGCTAACTGTGACATCAAAATTAGCGAAACTTCGCTAACTTTAAAAGGCTGCAGTTAATCCATGAAGCATTGGTCGAGAATGATATTTGGTGTGTTTATTATTCAGGTAAAGTTGAACCATCTGACAAAATTTCAGAATTTTAAAAAATGGTGTTTTCGAGAAAATGGCGCCCAAAAATGGCGATTTTTGAAAATTTTACAATTTCTCGAATTTTTTGCGACAAAACGGTTGACCACAGAAGCAATACAAATTTTTTTTCGGAGAGCGGGTAACTAGGTCTTACCAACCGTGAAAACAGAATTTTAAAATTCGAACCGGAAGTGCTCGAAAAAAATTCGCAAACTTCGACTTTTCAGATAAATTGACGTTCATTTGTTAATTTATGTACAAAAAGATACGCATGCGCAAACCAAACTATAATAAAATATAGTTTATTTATATCCCTATGTACATACCACAACAAGAATTATAACTCTACCTGTCTCCATAGTCGAATGGTGAGGCTCCGAAATTGACCATTTTCCATGTCTTCTACAATTCATAAATTGTACTCCCCGTCTTCGATGGCCCATTACTTGGCGGGAAAATTTTTTTCGACAAAACAAAAAAATATGGGTCTCTTAAAAACATGTCTAGTTGCTATAAAAAAAATTTCAACAATATCTGAGATGGTGATGGTACATGCTCTGCCTGAATTGAAATGGAAGGCATCATATGTTAACTAAAGAGTATATGATATGCGTCAGTTTTCTGTAACGATTTCTGTAATGTTATTAAGATTATCATCATTTTGCTCAAATACGAGTATTGTTGCGTCATACATAATTGATATTCTTTCTTCATAGTTTTGGGCAAATCATTATTTATATTATTATATTATTATAAAACAATTTTAACGTTGATCTTTGTGCATGCCTAATTAGAAACGTACCAATTATTAATATGCATGTATTCAGATTTCAGAATGTGTTCACGGCAGTGATATGTAATACTTATATATACTACTACTTCATCTACATCGCCTAGTATATAATATACTTTACAACAGGTTCACCTCAGAAATCAAATTCATGTACCGTAATATGAGTTTCATCTCCCTTCTCTAGAATAAGCCTCAAATTTGCCCACCACCCAATGTTGAAGACAACGAAGGGCGTATTTAGGATTTTGTTTCGAGGGGCTATGTTTAACATAAGGAAGGAAGTGGGCAATTGGCCACCTGAGTTTGAGAATTAAATAGGCTATATTTTAATTTATGCATAAATTGAAGTTATAATGGCAAGAATTGCAGACCGGTAAATGATATATGATATGATACACAAATTTAGGAGTGAATCTAACCCTTTATTCTATTTACACAAGAAAAAGGAAGCATCCTCTTGGTCTTCCTAATTTACCGGGCTAATTATTCCCACGTTTTGATTTTCTTTAATTCAAACATTTCCTTCTTTTAAAAGTAACTAACCGATATCATTTTTCCTTTGTTATAATAACCAAAATCGTGTCATGTTGATTTCGATCGTGTTGTTGATGTCATCCGCGCAAGTTGGTGAGGAACACCAGTTTCGCTTATCAACTCCTCTTAGTTTTGGTGTTACTGATGACGGCCGACTTGAATCACAACTGACAACGGTCGATAAACTATGATAAGCGAAATGAAAGAAAGTAACATCAAGAAAAAGAAACAGAAAAGTAGAAAGGACGAAAGAAAGAACAAAAGGACGCAGTTCTTACATGGAATAAAATTTGACATATATAGTATTATTTCTGAACAAACAGCATAAGGAAATGGAAAGTCAATGACATTCTTAGAAATTGTAAAAATGATTATTGTTGTGCGTGGAATGCGTAAAACAATCAAATTTATTTCGGGGGGAGCTTGAGCCCAGTCTGATAACCCCCTAAATACGCCACTGAAGACAATTCTGCTCCCCTGATCCTCCACAGCATTGTTTCTCAATTTCATAAATATTTTCAACATCGCTTTTATCTATCTATCTATCTATCTATCTATCTTTAGCTGCTAGGGGTCTAAAAAGGACGAAACAATAGATATATTCTAAATTTTCTAACTTTGATTTATTTGCTCTTTTCTATACTATATTGACTAAATCTTGATCTGAAGAAATGCGTGAAACAATAAAACTATGAATATGCTATTGCCATCAACACGTTTTGTTCTAATTTAGTTTTCGGAATGTCATGATATTTTCCCTAAAATATCACTATTTTTGCAGAAATGACTTTTGATGTCACCGTTTTACAAAGAAATAAGTATAAAAAGCTTTATCGACCCTATTATCTATTCACAAATAAATATTTTGTTGTTTTTTAAGAAACAAAATGTATTTTGTTCATTACATACCACCAAGGCATCTTTCTGTGAGGCGAAAAAGTCGAAGGACAAAAAAGTTTATATTTTCCAATAAATTTTGTTGAGAGTGGTAAAGGACTGTGAGAAACATCGTTATAGAAAGTTTCGTTAATTAATTTTAATAAATAACATATTTATACATATCTATAATTTTGAGGGGTTTAAACGGGACGAAATGTTTCCAATAATTTGCATTTTTTTAAAATAACATCAATATTTTACATCTTATTGCAATGAATCTGACATAATTCAATCTAAGTAGCATAAGAAACGTTTTCCCGAGATGTGTCAGTAATTAGATAGAAATAACGTTGATTGATATGACGATATTTTTTATGGTCAAGGGGTTTTTTCGGGACGATTTTTGGTTATTTCCAGGTATCCAACTCTCAACAGAATGTGTAAGAAAATGTCGGCAACTGTGAGCGTATTCTTTAAAACGTCTCTTCTCAAGCATTTCTCATTTCATAAACTATTCTGTTTAAACAGTTCACAGAAATTAGGATGGAAAATTGACAAAAACAGTGTCTACCAACATTTCAGATAGAACATCATCTCCATACACAATTGCTTCGGAGAAAGTCGCATCACCGTTCGCTCATAACAAACGCTATTGAGAAGGGGGAAGTATGTAGAGGAGGAGGCCTCCCCACGTGCGCCACGCAGGGCAGCTCAATAGTTGATTGACACCTGAAGTTCCTTTATAGCTGTTTTCTTCCACTGGTTATAAAGCAGTAAAGCGAACAAGAAAGACTGGTTACAGATTTCAATAACAATTGTATAGGCTGTGCTCTACACAAAGATATTTAAAGCTGAGAAAATATGTAGAAGCCCTAGACTAAAAGACACACACCATTTGAAATATTATAATATATAACTACAATACATGTATATGGAATAAGAAATACATGTTACTCAATGATAATTAAATAATCCAATTTCAAAATTTCTTGATGTTATTAACTATATTATTTGAATACCACTCATTCTAGCTTTGGAACTTCTTGTATAAATTAAAAGAGACATTCTGGCCAAAGCATATATTGACTAATAAATAATAGCGTTACAGTTTCGGAAAACTAATTTGCCGAAACTGTAATACTATTATTTATTAGTTAATATATGCTTTGGTCAGAATTTGTCTTTTAATTTAAACTATATTATTATTATTATTATTATTATTATTATTATTATTATTATTATTATTATTATTATTATTATTATTATTATTATTATTATTACGCTATATGACTAGATGTTATATGTTTGACACCAAGATATGAAAATATTACGTGAAGTTACAAGATGCATTACAGAAAATATAAAATGAAGTCACAAATTCGACGAGAGTTTGCATAATTCATAAAATAAAATTAAACAAAGTACCAAAAATCAGTATAAGCACAATTACGGTATAGATAGTATACACTTGACATCGAGCATCACCATTAAAAGTGTAAATTTTTAATTAAGTGCAAACTGTTTTAGTGCAGTATGCACACTGGCGGATCTACGGGGAGGGCGGAGGGGGCGACTGCCCCCTCCAAAGAGTCTTTTGAACTTTCAGCATTTATTATTGGGAAATACTAATATGGTCTTTTCCCGACCGATCCAATCTTGTGACAAGCCTAGCAGAGTCTAATCAAAATGTGAGCTCCTCCGTGGCTAAGCGGTTAGCGTACGCGCCTTTGGCGTGGGAGGCCCGGGTTCGATTCCCGGCGGGAGCTCATGTGGTTCGGACTCCACGTTAATCAGTAGGTCCACGTCTCATATAGCCTTGCTGCTGAACGGGACGTTAAACTCAAAATCAACTCAACTCTAATCAAAATGTGTGGTACTTAATTGTACTTAATACAAATATATTTGAATTGTGAATACTTCTCTCCGTAGTTCTTTTGGACGGTCATCATAAGCTCCAAAGGAGCGTGAATATGATTCATTGGACGTTGGACGAACAACTGTAGGAAGGGGGTAAGACGACTCACTCTTTGAACTAAAAATGTGTTATTGTGTCCTAGAAAAAGGATATGAAATGGATTTCGGAATTCCGGATTATAACCTCAATTAGCTTTGCGACCTTGAATAAAGAGAAATATAGAATCTACAGCGCTTCTTACCGAATAGCTCTCTGAATCTGCAAGGAAAATTTTCTGTTGGTTGATTGATTAATATGTACACTCATGTCCAAAATTATTGTCGCATATCTATAAATATGTTGTTGTAGGAATATGATTTGATAACGAATTCGCCCGGTATTTCTTATAATGTTAGTATGTGTATAATCGGCGAAGACATGTATGTGGCAAATTTCATGTCAAAAGAGGAGTAAATAAGAACAATAAAACGAAAATAAAACTTTCTTGTTCATTTAGCAACATTTTGTTTTACTCATTCTAATTTTCGTATTTATAATTCTTTTCCTGTGAAATTTACCACAAATATACATTTCCCGATTATATTCATAGTATCAGTATTAAAAGTATCCTGCAAAGTTATTATCAAATTATATTCTTACAAGAAGACAGTTATAGATATGCGACAATCATTTTAGACATGAGTGTACTTACGTCGTTTGTCAAAATCGATGCTTTACAGAACGAGAACTAGAGTTTAAATTTGGATCTGAACCACCGTAGTGCGTTCCATGCTCGCTCACCAGGAATCAAACCACAGGACCTCATGCATCAAAGATCAAAAGTACGTTCGCTAGCTATTAGACCAGTAAAGAGACCCGTGACTTTTGGGGTTCAACATGGAAACATTAGGAAGGACCAGGCATTCATTGTGACTTCTAATGGCATTTCATCTTTTATTGAGAAATAACACAAGCTGTTATTGTAATTCATATATAAAAGACGAAATCCTGAGTGAAAAACTTCGCACAGGCCAAACCGCTTAAGCTAGAAACTTTAAATTCGGAAACTAGATAAGATTTGTTACGTAGGGTATCACTAAGGAAGAATTTTTGGAAATTCGAAGAAAGGAAGGGAGAATTGGGTGGAAATTATTTTAATAAGATGGCCATCTCTTCGAATCAGTTAAAACGAGAGATTTGAAATTTGGCATTTGAATTTCTCATTTAAAATAATTTGACACGCTTTTCAACGTTTTTTGATATTTTAGTAAAACGGAGAAAAGAGATGGAAAGAAAAAGGGGCGGGAATTGCAAACATTATAATAAGATATCAATATCTAAGAATCGTTAAAGGTTAGAAACATGGAATTTAGTATATAAACTTTTCAGTTAAAATAATTTAATACTTGTTCCAGCGTATTTGATATTTTACTTAGAAGGAAGAAAGGGGGTGGATTTTATTATTATTATTATTATTATTATTATTATTATTATTATTATTATTATTATTATTATTATTATTATTATTATAACATGCCCATATCTCGGGATCCCTTGCGATTAGAAACATGAAAGTTAGTAGTTTGATTTTTCTATCTGAGCGATTTTCTTTCACTTAACGTAGAAAAGAAGGAAAAGATATGGGAGTGGTTCATTAAAGTACCTTACGAGATGTTTGAATTTCGTGGCAGAGTTTTAGCTCAATCCAATTCTATATGAAAGACAGAAGGAGGAACGCGAAATATTGTGCCCCAGTAGCACGTAAGAGCATTTGCTATATTGTGCAAGGCCGTATGCCGAGCAAATTGGGGATCTGGAACGAAGCCCTACCTAGACTAAGGCTAGCATAATATAATTTTATTGTTGTTGTAAGCATAGCTATAATTATACTATGTTTCGTGGACCGCACACAAATATAGAGATTTTGTATTATTCTTTATACACATATACTTTTGTTATCTATTTTTGCGTAGCTCGAGCCTCCAGAGTTTCTTCCAGACATGTTTTTTGGGGGCACTGCACCCCGTACCTCTGACAGTGCCCCCCGGACGAGACCAAAATTATACGTGTATAATAAAATAATAAATAAAATAGTAACAGCAGTGCCCCCCGGAATACTACGTGTGCCCGCCCGGAACACTTTTTCTGAAAGAACGGCAGGTTCTAACTATTGTCCCGCAATTGTTATTCAAAATATAAATGATTAGAGCAAATTGTACACTCTTTCGTTAAAATTAATATTATCGTCAATACAGTATTTTCTTTTGTGCAAATACCGGTACTGTCAACGACAGTGCATCTCATATGTTGCGGTGATTGTTTGTGAAGTGAGTCATGACAACGCCACCTCCGAAACGGAAGTACGTATTTAATTTAAATGTACAGAAAGAATGTACTTCCATTTTTTTTAAAAAAAGTTACAAATTCGGGTCCTAAAGTGGAATCAGGTTTACACCCGCTCCGCTTCAGTCCCGGATTCATATGCGTCCCATTCTTGCAAATTAAAATTCTGATCACCTTGAAGCTACACTCATCTTCCAGGAAGCGGACCGCCCCTCCCAAACGATCCGCTAGTGAGTATGCAGGGGTCTGAACCGAAAAGAAAAAAGAATAGTAACAATAAAACTTATGGGACAGCTTCTTCCCATCAAATATAGGCATATCCTAAAAGTGACCAGATATTCACTTAAGCTTCACCCAATATGGCCGCCATATCTCACGCGATCGCAGCAGTCTATAGAATATCCATGTTTCCTTGATTTCTTACCTTTCGTTCAATTATACGATTATGAAACTTATAACAAAATATTTTGTAAACAAATTTCTTCTCGTTTGATATAAAGTACAATCTCTGTAGGTTAGGTAGATATAAAGTTACAAATGAAGGAGAGGGTTGTGTCGTTTAATCTTGTATGTTTTATTTTTTTTTTTTCAAGCGTATTTTTCTGATTTTTCATAAAGAAAGCAGATTTCATCAATCAGTCAAAATGTTTAAATACATAAAAATACAGGAGGAAACATGGATGATGTGATGATATTTTTACATGAATTTTCAGGAAGTAACATGGATTTGTCTCTGTTGCAAAAAGGGAAGAAAACCTTTGAAACTACTCAAGAGATAGACAGTTAATTGTAATAGGTTGTGAGTATATTCAATAATTCTACCACAAAACCTGAAGAACTGGTAAAAGTGGGATAACGTTTCCAATTATACTTTTATGCATCCCATGGGGTGACGCACTGGCTTTCTGTCGATATTTCACATACAGAAGACTTATTTCACACCAGTCACTTACCTCTCAGTTTTACTCTTAAGAGCAAGTGTGAGCAGACGGCACATAAAGAAAGTGTACCATAAGGAGCTAACTTTGCTGGAGCAACATATTCAAGTAATTAATATGGGGGAGCAACATATTCAAGTATTGGGGATCGTAAAAGAAAATGGAGAACGCTAACTAGTTCGTTGTTTGGACATAGCAGCACAATTTTTTTTTTTTTTTTTTTTTTTTTTTTTTTTTTTTTTTTTTTTTTTTTAAGCTCGTGTATTGCAAATGTAAAACTCTCACGTACTTGGGCCTATTGTTTATGTTCGAGATTGTTTCACTCAGACATGCAGTGGCGTAACTAAGGGCTTGGGGGCCACCCAGCAGACAACGTGGAATGGGGCCTCTTCTCTACGTCCTACATCACGATTTGGGGCCCCGTGATGGCTTTGCCTCCCCCCCCCGCAATGCGGGGTCTGCGGGGCCTTTATTTACACCCAACCGTATCGTTTATGTCCCAACAGTGTATCGTGCCAGGGATGGACTTTTTTTTTGTCTTTTATGTACCATAAATTATTTTTATCGCTTATAAAAAACTGAATTTTGCTTAAATAACGTTTTCTCTATAGATTATTTTGCTAAATAAGATTACAGAAACTTCCGTATAATTACCTATTGTTCTCAAATGCATCATATTTTGTATATGTCAAGTGTAATTCTAGCATGTTCACATATTTTTTTCTCTAATTTTTTTACTTATATAAATATTATTTTTATAAACAAACAAAGAAATCAGAAAAATACGCTTGACAGAAACACAGGTATAACATTAAGCGATACAAGCCTACTCCTTCATTTCTAGATTTATATCTACCTGACCTACAGAGATGAATATACGAAACGAAACTAAATTTTATACACAAAAATATTTTGTTACAAGTACCAAGACCGTATAATTGAACCTAAGCTAAGAAATCAAGGACACCATTATTTTTCTATACACAGTGTCGGCCAAATTGAATATGGCAGCCACATTGAATATAGCTCAAGAGGAATGTTCGGGGACTTTCAGGATATTACTATACTTGATAAAAGAGCTCCTCCGTGGCTAAGCGGTTAGCGTACACGCCTTTGGCGCGGGAGACCCGGGTTCGATTCCCGGCGGGAGCTCATGTGGTTCGGATTCCACGTTAATCAGTAGGTCCACGTCTCATATAGCCTCGCTGCTGAACGGGACGTTAAACTCAAAATCAACTCAACTATACTTGATAAAAGGAAACTATCCTGCAAGTTTCGTTAGGCTACCAATTTGCGCTGGGTTTGTCAAAATTTTCCGCTACATACTGGACTATTTAATAAGAAATACTTTCAAGAAAAAATTATAACTATTAATAAGGTGCAGGACTACCAACGTATGCGAGCTAAACGAAGTGCTTTAAAAAATCAACTTTCGCCTAGTAAGAAAATTAACTGTGTCATCGCTTTGATTGACGTTTGCATAGCTAGGAGGTATTAGGCGAAACTTGAAGCCCGGTGAACTCGCGTCTAGTAATCCAGCATTAACGACGAGGGGAGCGATGTGCTGACTACACACCACTCCAAAGGCATAAGTGCCGTAAACCAGCTTTTAAGCCATGGTCCGCTAAAGGCTGTTACGCCAGTGTTTTTTTAAAAGTTTAATTCAGTGATGGTTGGTAGTATTCTGAGATTTATTTTTCTTTTTCCATTTTGCATAATTATGTTTTTTTTTCTCGTTATTACATATATAAAACATTCTAGCAGTTTCGATTTGCTCGACTACAAACACGGAAATGTACGATAATTTGGAACTATTCATACTGTTAGGTGGAAAAAAAAAAAAGTTGTATACCTATATAATACATCACAGTCTTATGAGCTTGTATAAGAAACAGAAAGTGAAATCTGAACTAGGAGAGATATCTGAGTTTGAATCTCGTGTTTGGTGACACAACTCGAGACCACAGATAATAAAAGATGATTGTTGGATTTGAGTTTAGTGTCCCGTTCTGCACCAAGGCTATATGAGACGCGGACCTACAGCTTAATGTGTAACTATAATATTATGGAGAATAAGCGTATCGTAAGGTTGCAATAACCTCGTGTTATAAAGTGTCAATTAAAGTTGGTGTTGTGAAAGGTAATTAAGGATTTCATCCATTTGAAACAAATATTGTATTAGTAAAATATCTATTTGTTAAGATAATGAACGTGATTTTCTTTGTTTAACATGACAGTCAAAGAAGAATTAATGGATAATAAATACGAAATTGTAAAATGTAAATTTCCTACCGTTTAAATACATTCTTGCTACTATCGACGGCATTATCTGGTAGAAGTGTTGAATAACCCTGATTCAGCAGGAAGAAAATAAGCTATAGTATTGAAGTTGATTGATTAGAGTTTCACTATATAACAAATATTGAGGTTATATGAGACAAGATATATGTTGTTTAAAGTGAAATGTGGATCACTATTCGAGTTTTATCCAAGGCTTGATATACGCACTAATGATTGAATCCGCAAACACGCATACGAAGCACGAGCATTGCAACTTAGGTACGAATGGACACGCCATTCAATAATTCTAATTCAAGAATGAAGGCTAAAAATAAAAAAGATGAAACGACAGTCTGTAAGATGATACTACTTTCACATTTTTTATTTCACACTACTTATTCCGAGACGAAATCGAGACTTGACATTCTAGATCGAGACAAGCGTACAGTGTGTTTATCGAGACGAGATCAGGATCGAGGCCATTATTTGTCAAACGAGACAAGACCCACACTGCGGTCTCGTCTCTATACCACCCCTAACCCGAACTCCTCTAAATTGGACGATTCTCTAAAAGAAGTTGAAAGAATTATAGGCTCAACAACCATTTGTAACATAGTTTAGAAAATTTTCATGATTTTTTGATAATGAACTTTATACCAATTTACCAACATTATTAGGGAACTATTCACACAGGTCCTGAGAATAATCAAGAAATCACCACTGGAACTGTTCACATAGGCGGTGACAAACATAACTATGTGTAAAATTTTGGATGGCTGATGCCGTGAATCATAAGAAATAATAGCATGTTTTGTGAAGTTTCTTTCTATGTGCCAAACAAAAGGAATGACCAGCGGAAACAATGAAAGCAGAAATGTTATCTGCTTTAAATTCACTCGCTCATTTCAAACATGGGGGAGTGCGACAAGTGAGCGATGAAAAAAAAAAGAAAATATGAACGAAAAAAGACAACTGACATAATTTACCTGGAATATTGATCATAAAAGAAAGTTCAAAACAAAGAAAACATTTTACTGGATGGTAGAATAATTATTTCGTTCTGATCAGTAACCTTAACAAAAAAAAAAAAAAAAAAAAAGTGTGTAAAATTAAGCATGTCTGCATGAACTCGTTTCAAAATTAACGTGACATTTCTAGACATTTTCTACGTTCTATCTTCGCACTTTGCCCTCACTTATCTCCCACCCTGTATACGGTCTGCCACTAAACACTCTCTTTTTCTATTTCTTTTGGTGTTGAATCCAGTGCTAATAATCAGTTTCAGCAATTTAATTCACCGAATCGGAATACTGTTCCTTTGTGAGTACTATATGTTCACGGATATGTTACTTGTTCTTATATATGTCGTTACTTTGGGGATTGAAGTCGATCCTTTGGCGATATCTCATATGGGCAGTAATGATTTCAGATTTGTTACTCATTGATTTCAATACATTGGATGTGAAAAGTACTACTGCAAAATACTGGGAATCTCCATTGAGCTCGCTATGAAGTATGCCCTGGGGGAAATTTCGTAGTTCCGGGAGCAATACCTTGGGCCACCTCTTGAAAAATATTACTGCATATGGGTACTAGTGACCGCAAATTATTCATATAACAATTAGTTCTTCGTGTTGCTGCGGATCTCCTATTCAATTTTCTTCTAAAGTTAAACATTTTATAAAAAATCTCTTTACTGAAGTTTTTGCGCGAAAAACTGTTTGAAAGAGAAATGTGAATAAACATTATTATTATTATTATTATTATTATTATTATTATTATTATTATTATTATTATTATTATTATTATTATTATTATTATTATTATTATTACTATTATTATTATTATTATTATTACTATTATTATTATTATTATTATTATTATTATTATTATTATTATTATTATTGTGATTTTTTATTTTGTTTAACCCGGGAACGGTCGACAGGTGAGCGCAGCGCTCACCCTGGTTTATATTTTCGTTTCAAAGCCGCCCTAGTGGGGTCACAGACCTGAGACACTGTCTAGCTGTCTCTTGATGTGTCTTGTGTGTGAGAGTCAAGTGTAACATTTTCATTCTCTTCTGTTGGAGTAGTACTGGCTTTATAAATGTAACTATGCGTAATTTGTGAGCGCCACGCTCACCTGTCGACCGACGGCGTGAGTGATTACAAAAGAAAGGATTGCTGCATGTGTGAGAAGCTGAAAAAAGAAATATATATATATATATATTAATAACCTCTAAAACGTTACTTGCAATTTTGCTTTAAAAAAAAAGAAAGAAAAAAGGAAAAAAAGAAAAGATTGTATTTAAACCATACCAAGTTTTACAAGCCTTGCTTTTTGTTTCTTTGGTGTGCATGATCAATTTTTAGGATGGGATAAACGAAAGTTCAAAGTTCATGAGATTTATTCATTTATTTTATTTTTTTTTTTTTATTTTTCTGAAAATTTTCAAAACAATGTTCGAATAATATTATTTAAAGAACATAAGGAAATTTTCGTAATAACTTGAATAAATTTACACAGATAATCCAGCTTCCAAACAATTTATCGCATCTATTATACTTTCTAATTCCAACGACATGGAGGTCCTATAACTATCTATGGTATTAAACCTTGTTGTATATGCTATGGCGAAATAATTATTCAAGAATAACAGGACCGGGCTGGATAGGCACTCTAGTTCTATTCAAACATTCAGAGCCAAGTAGCACGAATTGACTATGAAATGTATTTTTTTCACTTTAGTTTGATATTAAGTTTTCTATGCAGTGTCAGTATAACCCCGAAGGAAAAAAAAAAGCTAACCCTGTATGAATCTGGTTTTACAACTTTGAGGAAGGGATACTAAACATCACGGCCGTCTTGCACGGCAGCGACTGCGGACTTGTTATCCCAGTCACTGTTTCCGTGATGTATTTTTCATAAGTGCAAGTTAAATAATTAATCTGAAAGTTATTTTCGATACCAGTTTGATTGAACCCTACCACAGCGTTCCGTTTCTTTTTAGTTTTCATTCCAAACTCACGATGAAATTTTTCAGGTTGTCAGTATAATTATAATAAATATGAATAGATTTAAACGAAAAGGATGTGAGTAAGCATGAGATGGATTGAATCAGGGATTCAGTACCAGAGGTGAATACTATACCACTAACCCACCTCGGTCCCGTAATTAGGGGTCCAGGTCTCAATTCTCCCTCCCCCTACACACACACACAATTTTGAAATTCAAAGTCTTTTGTACGGCAAAGTCTTGTGGTATTTTCTTACCTTTTGTACCGGAAACCCCAAGTTTTGTGCTCTCGCCGTTCTAAAGTTATAGCAAGAATAATTTGGGAGGGCTGGAGACTTCGGAAATTGAAAGTTCATTCTGTGCAAAAATTTTGTACTAGTTTTGTGCTGAAAACTCCTAGTTTTGTTCTCTTGCCGTTTTAGAGTTCTTTCTCTATTAAATATGGGCTACCCATCTCTTCAGCCGCTACTTTAGAAATTAAAAATCTTTTCTATGCCAAAGTTTTTTTTTTTTAACCCTTTTACTCTGAAAACCCCAAGTTTTGTGCTCTTGTCGTTCTCAAGTTATAACAAGAATAAATTTGGAGGTGCGGGGTAGAGACATGCAACCTCCCACTTTAGAAATTAAAAGTATTTTCTATGTCAGTTTATATCCCCAGTTCCGTGCTCACATTTCTCAAGTTAAAACAACAATAAATTTGAGGGGGCTGGAGACATGCAACAACCCACTTTAGAAATAGGAAGTGTTTTCTATGCTAAACTTTGGTGCCTTTTTTTGCTAAAAACCCCGAGTTTTGTGTTTTCACAGCTTTCGACTTACCCCCATTTTAAATGTGGAAAATGCATATCTCTAGCCCCCATTTTAAAGATTGAAAGTTCTTTGTATGCGAAAGTTTTTGCATCTAGTCCAACTTCTCGCGAATATTCTTAGAACGTACACCAATCGTTTATAATTTGTTTGGGAGGATATACGAGTGAAGTCTCAAAGTTAGAAGTTTACTATTTTAAAGATACATTACCGCAAATTGCGGGTCAACTTCGTGAAGTTAGCACCCCATACGTCACATATAATTTTAAAACCTACATCAATTGTTTTAAAATTGTCTGAGAGGATTTAAAACTGAAATCCTAAAGTTTAGAAGTTTACACTTCTCAAGATACAGACAGTAAAATAAAGGTGGGCCCATTCGTCACGAATAATGAAATCTACGTTAATTGTTTTGGATTTGTTTCGAAGGATTTAGGGATGAAATTGTTAAGTTTATGAGTTAAAAGTTCTGGATATACAGTACAACAAAATAGTGAGGTCTGCCATTAGTCAAACTCTTCGTGAATATCAATCGTTTAGGAGTTGTTTGCGAGGACTTAGGAGTGAAGTTCCAAACTTCAGGATTTTTTTTTTTTTTTTTTTGTAAGGGCTGGAAATAGTTTACGTGTTGTTTGCCACGACTTCATTTTGGTGTTGTTTGTCACGGTATTATCTCTGGCTTATCTTATATCACAATCGTGAACATTTATAGGTAATGGACTCATAAGCTGAGGGTTGCCAGATGACCATATCATAAAAATCAAATCTATTATATTTATAAATATAATACATACAACACCAACTGTCGCAAGCACTTTACTACGCTATCAGCTGCTAACGCCGCTGTTAAATTTATTCAAGTTGAGTTTAAGCACAGGAGGTAATCATTTGTGTGCTTAAAATTTCCCCAAATGCATTTTCAATATTTATATGACGTACAATTTGTGTGTTCGAATGTGTAGCCAACGTTGAATGTAGGCATTTCATCAGGACCACTCATAAGTAGGAGGTAACCATCCCGAAAAATGTGAACCCGGACCATAAGGAGGGCATGTTTTTTCTTTTTCTTTTATCTTTTATAGCTTTCCTAGAGATTAAATTAAACAAAATTAGATTTAAATATATGGATTTAGCAATCTTTTAAAATTTTTGGTGAGAGGAAGGAAACTTCTATTGGTAATACAAAAATTTAGTTACTTTTGTATTGTTAGTTGGCTATTTTCAAGCCCACTCAGAGAGCTCCTTTGTGGCTAAGCGGTTAGCGTACGCGTCTCTGACTTGGAAGACGCGGGTTCGATTCCAGCGGGAGCTCATGTGGATCGGATTCCACGTTAAACTGTAGGTCCACATTTCATATAGCCTCGATGCTGAGCGGGCCACTAAAAATCAAATCAAATCAATTCAACAGAGATTATTAAAATACATGGGTTGGCAATCCCTTCATAGCTTTTTTGAAACAAGATGGAATGTGCATGAATTGGAGTAGATTTGAGTTAAACATCCCATTCAGCAGCAGACTGAGACATGAACCTACAGCTTAACATGGAATCCGATCCAAATAAGTTTCCGCCGGTAATCTAACCCAGGTCTCCCATCCCAAAGGTGCGTACGCTATCCACATAGCCACAAGGGAGCACTGTGTACGATTTGATACAATAAAACCTATGGCAGAAGTAAACTAGCAGATTACATTTCCCTAAGTTTGAACCATTAATTCTCTCGGACGTTTGAAGGTAAAATTTAGACTATATAAATGTAAGAAGTTGAATTCCGCAATCGAAAGATAAATCATTCGATACTGAACCACCCCCAGAAAATATAAGAACAATTTAAAATATTGTTTTTGTGATGTAATCGTACACAAGATAGTATCTCAGGTGGATTCTCGGGGTGCAGAAATGAGAAATATTTGCTTAATTTTTCAAGCAAGTCTCAGAGTAAACACTTTAGATGACAGTGATGCAGTGGGTTCTTCTGTTTCCTACCACTTTCTTCATTACACTATGTTTCATTCATTCTGATCATTAACATATCCTTTAGCTTACACGTCATAACCATGGGAAGTAAAACTGAAATATTTCATTTCATTTTTCTAAAGTATATAAAACCCAGTTCTTTAGTCGCGTAGCATAACGAAAAACGTAACATTTTGTAACAGCCCATATTAAAAACTCAGTTAAAAGAGAAAATGCAATTATATCAATTTACTAAGCTATTGTGATATTAATGATGTTTTGTGTTCAAACGCGACAACATTTACCATTTGTTCCAGAGAATCAAAAACAGAGGTGCCTTGCAACCCTTCCTTTTACTCCAGGTGTGTGTGAACTTTCACGATAATGAGATATGGTAAGATCGGAATGCAAATCGTGGCAATCAACACGAAAATCGAGTCGTGGCAAACAACACGCCACCTGGAAATACTGGGGAATAACTTCGTGAGGGAAAGTAGCTCGTCAAAAAAAAAAAAAAAAAAAAAAAAAATCAAGCTCACTCTCGAAAGTCTCGGTCTCTCGTTTCGAATGTCGACAAAAAAATGCATATATATACCATTGTATTTACTCAAAATGCACGCATTGTTAAGCAGGGACGGCGTTAAGGGTGGGCGGGGGTGGGCGACCGCCCACCCGATGGACGACCTCGCCCACCCATCCGCCCACCTCAACAGAAGTAGAATAATGAAGGTGACATCCTGTACTTCAAAAGCAATAGGTGTTATTTTGGATTGTAAGTAAAAGGATCCTGTTTAACTCTGCAATGAACAATAATTTCAAGACAAATATTTGTAGTAATTAGGGTTGCCAGACGTCCGGCTTTTAGCCGAACCGGCCGGCATTTGGACAAAAATTGATGTCCGGCTTTGTACCCAAGCCGGACGCGCTTTTGTCCTCCTTTTCGAGTTTGTAGACTAATTAATGAAACAGGCCAATTAATTAATGAAACAGGGATGATTCAGGAGATTAATCAATGAAATAGGTTTTCAAGATGCATAAAACATTGCCAGAATGGAGATAGGGTAAATAAGTTGTTAGTGTCATGACTTTATTAAATACCATGACTTAAAGTATCATTAGTATTGCTGCCTGCTAGTCAGTCATCATTTTGTAGTTGTACTTTTTGTATTAGTTTACTTTGATAATGTATTAATTTCTATAATATTTTTTTTCTTTTTCTTTAAAATGTGCTATTTGATATAATCTGCAAGCAAACTTAAGTTTCGGTAAAAGCAATTTTTTAAGTTTTTTTTTTAAAGTCAAAGTGTCCTCCTTTTTGATTTTACAAATCTGGCAACCCTAGTAGTAATATGATGATGCCAAAAGTCGTGATTAATGAATTAAAGTTTAACACACACACTCACAATCGTGCTATTGAAACGCCAGTGTTTGTATGTGCTTCACTGAAAAAAAAAAAAAAGCACTGCTTTTTAAAAATCCGACTAAATAATGGACACGACTGGTCAGTATTGTCTGTTGTCTCATTCCAGAAAGAGAGGGAGGAGAGTAGTGCTTTTTGTCGGCGCAATAGCTTCTTAAAGGGTTGCAACTTGCAATTGTTTACAGTAATGCACCACTTGTCTTACCCGTGTGGCATTAGACAGATTTGTAAAAGCCCTTATTATAACACTGTTGAGTTGATATCTGATGCGTTCAGACAAGGACACCAATCCTGGGGGGCCGGGCCCCCAAAAGCTCATGTGGGCACCCTATTGTATTTATGTGTATACAATATTTGACATAATTTGAGTGTAATTTGTCTTAAAATATTTATACGTATATATACCTTCTGGATCTGAATGCTCCCCTCCCCCAATTTACAGAGAAATCGGCGCCCTTGCGTTCAGAAGTCTCGGCGGTCGGTGCTTGTTCAGCTATGTCGAAAAACTTATCAACGATTTCTTCTCAGGCTCAGTTTCTTCCTCGTGTTCAAAGAAGCGCGATTTCCAACCCGTTGACGTTCTGATAATCCTTCTTCAATAGAGAGAGAGAAAAAAAATGTGACAACCAGGATTTGCAATTTGAAGTGTTCTATTTCGAGAGAGCGAAGATGACAGCATTGTTTCTGAAGATACTGATTTATATTTTTCGTCTCTTGCTTGTAACAAATACGTCAAAGATAAAAATGTTTGCAATAGCCTATTTTATCCTTGCTTTACTTTACCTACTTATTGTGTATTTTATGTTATTAACGAAAGGTAGAGTATTATCTGTTAGTCTGTGTTGTTTGAACCTTCTTTTATTTCTATGCATTCATGTGCATTCTTGGAGGGAAAATGAAATGAAATGAAATCTTTGAGTTTTACGTCCCACGGTTATGCCGGTTAGGCTAAAGGAGACGGTGATGATGAGTAATGAATGAAATGGTGGAATGAAGAAAGTGGGAGGAAACGGGAGAACCTCGAGAAAACCCACGCACACGGTGTTTGTCCACCACAAAGTTCACTTGGCGGGGGCTGGGATCGAACCCGGGACCCCAAGCACCAGAGGTGAACGCTCTACCATTGCATTCTTGGAGGGAGAGGAGGTAAAGCTGTCTTGAACTTCATCGACTACACAGTACACACCGTTATTATTGTTTTTAAAAAAAAAAGAAAAAAAAGAAAACGAAGTAGAGGTAGTGTTTCTGCCACGCAAAATTCGGTAGCTCGAGCATATAGCCACGAACTTTCGCAGCCCATCGTAAGTCCTGCATTTCTTCAGTCCCACCAAGCGAATGCCGGAATTGTACCTTCTGTAAGGCCAAAACAGCTGTTTTCCACATCCTTGTTCTTCCCCTATTTCGGTCTGAGCCTTAGCTAACTAAAGAGTACACTCTGTAAAGAAAAAATAGCAACACTTGGTCTGATATGGTTTTCGCAACATACATTAACCAATATGATTTTTTTTACATGAATTCCTGGTAATACTACAATGCATATTCCCAATGAGCAGTTCATTCTTATTACTTGCGCCACAGTTTCAGGCTTTTGACATGAAATTAATGAATTTATATGCAAATATAAGTAGCTATTTGTGTTTTGAGCATAATCGTTTATAGGAAGAGTTATACATAAAAGTGAAAAAGATCAACAATAGCAGAAAACAAGAAATTGAATTTCTTAAGGGTAAGATATATTGTGTACGAACATCGGGAAGTACAATACAGCAAACTATATTTTGTATGTGCACAATGGGCTTTCTGCAGTGCAGCGAATCATCAGGATCCTTTGGTAACAAGGCTATTGTAAAATGCAACCTCGATTTCACGGAATCACACCCGGATTATCTGTTCCTTGAATTTCATTTTATTCGAGATAGTTGTCTATTGAATCTTCTCATATCGACCCAAATTTTCAATTGGATTCATGTCAGGTGAGTTCGGAGGCCACATGAGGTTCTAAATAGTCATATTCTTGAACCATGTATTAACGATTTTCGCTCGGTGACATGAAGCATTATCATCCTGGAAAAGGAAGTAATGCACATTTTCTTCAGAAAAGTCATCTTTAGCTGTTGTAAGAACTTTACGTACCAGAATTTGAAGATATTTTCGTGCATCAAACAGTCCTTCACATATATCCATCGTTCTGACGTCTTTAGCGGTGAACCAAGCCCATATTATCACTCAGTAACTGAATACTTGTATCTCTTAAACAAAATCCTTGTCAAGTTCCTTGCTCGTTCGTATCCACAACTTCACACCACCATCGTTTCCCACTATTCTAAACTTCTTTTCAACGAAGAAAACGACGTGCTTCCATTTGTCATAAGTCCAAGTTGCATATCGATTCACAAACCTACAACTTAAAGTCCTCTGTGTTTTTTTTTTTTCAGTTTCGACTTTCTACGCAGTTTCTTCTTCTTCGTAATATCCTCTTCACGCAGTCAAGACAATACGAGTAACTGCAATTCCAAGATTATGTCAAATTACAGAAGCGATTTTTGGGGAAATCATTCCTTAAATATGCAGTGCTATTGATTTCATTTAGCTATCTGCTCTGGGTGATGCTTTCTTTTTTCTTTCACACTGTTGACGAAGTGACGATTTGTTATGCTGTTTCCGCTTGTGAATTATTCTTCCTGCCGTCGAATGATGGATTTTTACTATTCCATCTATCTCCCTTAGAGATTTGCCTTAGCTGTGTAAAGTAAGAATTATATCTTGTTCACATGGCGACAAGTCACATTTCTTACCCATCCTTTTTGTTTACAGTCCACATGTAGCAACAATATCACACAAAAACAGCGCTGCACAACAACAATATTGCCACTTGACACTGTCCAAACAGTGAGAAAGCAAAGAACAATCATAAAATGCTATTCACCTCAGCTTACACATCACAAATGCAATGCAGAATTCTCACTACAATAATTTACGAGACGCACTCAGTGCAATCTAGCGAAAATATTACTGATACACAAACAATTGGCAAGCGATGTCGTACAGGTGTCACAGATAACGCAAATGAACTGTCCCACTCTTCATTTCCTTCTATTCCTCTTCTAACGGGCTGAAACTATGGTTTTCTGTGTAAGTTACTTTGAGAATTGAGGTGTCGCTATTTTTTTCTTTACAGAGTGTATAAAAATTGAAACTTGATTATTGTCAAAAAATGTCTACATTGTCCAGCTCTCATTTTCATTGTCCGCCCACCCAGAAACTAGGTCCGTCTCTTTCCGCCCACCCCATGAAGCGTTTCTGGCGCCGTTCCTGTTGTTAAGTTACATTTCTGATAGTAAACAATTACCCTTGGGTGACCTTGTTCAAAGGGATATACACGGGAGAAAGAGGAATTCCACCTCTGAGGTGATTCACAAGGTATATCGAAAATGTTTAAAACAACTCAAATTTTGAGTTGTGACTCAATATACTGTAGAGCTATTCCCTTTCAAGTCATCTTTAGTCAAAGAGCATGTTTTCAACAAATTCCGAAACCTAATTTTGTAAAACAAGCACATAAGATTTCAACCTTCCAATATTATTTTGTTACACATAAGGGTAGATCCAGAGGATTTTTTTTTTTTTTTTTTTTTTTACGTTGTAGAAGTTTAATGAAGCAATACATCGCAAGAAATTACTTGCATTGGCGTTCTTGCTCAGAAAATTTCGACCTTCGAAAATGCAGGTAGCTATTTCTTGTTCTTTCTTTTTAAGATGTGATATTTTGCGCTATCGCTTCGTTCTGAAGGTTTGGTGCTGATTGCCAAGTGTGCTGACTGCCACAGCCAATTATTGGTGCTGATTGCCACGACTGGCGCTGATTGCAAATATCAAGGTGCTGACTGCCACGACGGTGAGCTGACTGTCACGAGCCTGAGAGAAACTATTTGGAAAGAGCGGAATTAATCCCTCATACTAAATTTACTAATCATCATATTAAATTAATATGAGGGATTAATTTAGTAATCATCACAGCAAATCTATGTAGCATCCTGTAAGTTGCTCACTAAGTGTAACGACATACGCTTGGATGTTTATAAAGGGATTGTCTTTTCTGTTATACTTATGTACAATTTGCACATTTCATTGTTTATATTAATTGTTTTATTGTATTATTTAATGCATCAGTATTATAAAGTAAAATTAGTGTGTATTTATTCACCCAAATAAAAGTGACTACAGGCTATATACACTAGCACTGCAGTGTAGTGGTTTCTATAGGCTATATACAAAATACAAGTGACTACTTTTGTGACTTAATAACTTTTGAACCACCCATCGATCACAATCAAATTTTCAACATAGATGAGATCCAGCCTGGGATGGTTTTTATTATTTCATTTTAACGGTACAATGTAATGGAGGGGGAGGGGGGTAATTTAAAAATGATCGAAAATTACCGATATTAATGTCGAATCCATAGTTTTTAGTGTCTTGAGATGAACAGTGACACTTCCGGTGCCGTTTAAATCCAAATTCAGCTCTGCAAATTGGAGGAAGGAATGGGTATATATATATATATATATATATATATATATATATATATATATATATATATATATATATATATATATATATATATATATGTGTGTGTGTGTGTGTGTGTGCGTGTGTGTGTGTATGTGTGACATATGTATACCTTTCGGGTCCTTGTCTTCAAAAGCGAATTACACTTTGTGGCAACGTCGCAGATAAAGAACCATTGATTAGATCTACCAATGCATCAAATAATTACATCGATTCTTGCCAGGTAACAGTTAAAGTCAATCATGGGCGTATCTAGCATGTTAAAATTGGGAAGCGGGGAGGAGTAGAATGCTAGTAGACCTCAACTAAAGTTATGTGAAAATTATGAGTAAACTGAAATCTACTTTACTAATGACATCCGCTCTTTCTAGCCTTAGCAACACAGTTTATCATAATTTTCTTCCATGACTTTTAGACTACTTGCTGAAAAAAATTATGTTTGTATATAATATGGTTATTAGGTAATTTCTTCACCTTGACATTACTACCGTAGAATTCCTGCTCAGTTTTCTTAAACGCATTTGCAGCAATGTAGTTTCATAGTCCTTATATATTTTAATTGTTTAGCTAACAAAATCTTAACTCTCTGAAATAAGTCTTATGATGATGTTTGATTTGCTTGTGAATTTCGATTTTTTTTTTTAATTTTTCTTCTTCTGCATTCTGAATGAACTCAAAAGGTATATTATCTACCTTTTTGTTCTTCATTTCGCTGTATGTTTTTGAACTTGTCCAATGAACCATCCTCGTTTACTTCATTTTCCGTTTTAATGTCTAAAATGTACTGTTTATTCTTGCTGTCATCCGACTCCTCAATGTATTCTTTCCATTTTCTTCAAACTCAATTCACTCATTAAACACTCATTTCTATCTTTAGTTGATGTATTGTCATAGTAGTTGTCCCTTGCTGCCATTCTACAGTATTCACATGACATGGGCGTGCCAGCCGGGGGAATGAGGGGGACGCGTCCCCCCCAGAAATTTTCTAGGAGGGAATTCCCCCCCCCCAGAAAATTGTATAGCAGGAATTCTTCACTAAATATCTCGGCAAAAATGATGAAATACTGGAATAGGAACGTCGATTGTCAATGAATAATTCCTTGAATTGAAAGGAATTACCGTTTCATTGAAGAAAACTCTGTAACAATTACCAGGGATCTATAAATGAAGTATAGAAGGTAGCGACAGTGTATTAGCTCGAATATTAGCGACACTGTATTACTGTATCAAAAACTACCACAACGCGTGCACATATTCATTTGCGGCAAAAATAAAATTTTGAAATATCTATATATTAAAATGCTACGTTTATATGTTTGTAGTCAATAAACGTTTATATGTTTGTAGCAAATTCTTTTAACAATCGTCTCTCGGAAACTACAAGCTCTGGAAAGATGCAGTTTTCACTGATTGATTGCAAATTTTGTGAAGATTGCTGAGTTATAATTGAATATTTTTTTTTAAATGGACGTTATTTCTTTATTACATTTTTTAGGAGTACGCGGAAGTATTGAACATTTAAAAAGTAAAGCATCATATCTCAACGAATTATACATCCCAACACCGCACATTTGTATACGAGGTTAGTATATCTCTCCGGCATTTGTTTTATGGTCAAATGATAATGAAAAACGAAGCATAACTATTTCTCCAGTGTAAGATGAATCTTTATTGTTTGGAGCGTTTGGCCCAATGAACACCATATAGCCTATCACTGACATTATAATTAATTGTGTGTGTGAGCTAGTATCTTTATGAAAATAGTAGGTTCTAATTGAAAGTACGCAATTCTTAGTGTGTCTTTTCATTCTGAGCAGCTACAGCTTTGTGAAAGATTTACAACTTGGTTCCAAGGCAAAAATATTTCGAATTTGACTTAGTACTTATTAAAAGTTTCATGCTCAGTTTCAAATATTTCTGCCTTGAGATCTTATCTTTAGTCTTCCAAGAAAGCGGTAGAGGCAAGAAAAAAAATGTTGCTTTCTAAGTATCTAAAAAGATTCCTTTCCCTCTACACTTATAGCATTACAAAGAGAAAAGAGAAAATGTGGAAGTTTTATTATTATTATTATTATTATTATTATTATTATTATTATTATTATTATTATTATTATTATTATTATTATTATTATTATTATTATTATTATTTAATATACCGACTCTTGCTGTATCAGCTTCGTGTAAAAATACCACCATTATTGCGCCAACCTAGACAATCGATGAAATACTTACTGTTTAGCTTCGGAAATATAACTCAAAACCTGCCTAAAAAAAAACTTTTCATTCGTGTGCGGGTAATGTAGGTCTCTTTGCGTGTTCTTTCTAATGTATTGTTGAACTTGGTCAACTGGATTGTGCGCAAGTGCACCACTGTTTTTGAAAGGACATGTTTTGCAGCGTATTTTCTCCAACAGTAACGTTATTTAGACAGCTGTTTTTATGTGTTACTGTGAATATAATGTTGATATGAAGTTTTTCATCTCTTGTTTCTGTTTAATGTTGTTTTATTGTTTGAAATGGATCAATTTGTCATAAGAAAAAAGCAAAGAAGACAGCACGTGGGCCAAAGCAGTGCCATTGTTGAAGAAAAAAGAAAAATTAATTCAAATGATAGTTCAGCTGATGGATAACAACCTGAAACTGACAATGGAAATTCAAATCTTGTATTGGTCGCCATCACCATTAGTGTCTATAGAAAAAAAAAAAAAACTGTCCACGTCTGGCAAGTGGTTCAGATTTTCCCCACCCTTCGAACCTTTCAAAGCCATATTAGATTTTAGTGTTACCTACAAATTTTCCACAACAGTCCCTGAAAGGTCGAACATTGAAATTTGTGCCAACTTGGTTACTTCCGTGGCTGCACGCTTATCCAAACAAAATTAACGTCATTTTCTGTTTTTACTGTATGGACATCTTGAAAAACATTTTTTTTTTTTTTAAAGTTCTTACTAAAACCATGGAAGACGATTTCTCTACTCTAGGATTTTGCAACTGGAAGAAGGCTAAAGAGAAATTAAGTATACACGAGACTTCAGAATGCCATAAACTGGCTGTACTGCGCTACACAGAGAGAAAAAATCCAATAGAAAACCAACTAAACAGACAAATTTTAGATGAACAACTGAAAGCCAGGAAATTCCTGGAAAAAAATATAATCTCAAGTATACGTTATCTTGCAAGACAAGGACAAGCATTTAGAGAACATGACTTCCGGTTCAGGAATTTATTTCAGTTGATGAGCCTTTGCTCTGAAGATTTTCCACAATTGAAGAGCCGGATAAAGGGAAACATGAAGAGATGTAATTTCATGGATGTTAAAATCCAGAACGAAATCTCGAAACCATAAGCCAAGAAATTGCTTTTCATATATGTAACAAAATCAAATCTCAAAACCCTCCTCTGTTCTCTATCGTGTCTGATGGTTCCCGTGATGTGGATGGCGAAGAACAATTAAGTATTTGTGCCAGGTAAGTTCATGAAAATCTCTGTTCTCATGAAAGTTTTCTTGTGTTCTACTGTATATCAAAAAACTACTGGTGAGTTTATATCTTCAGTTATTCTGGATGAGATGGTGAGACTCCAGCTTTCAATTGCTCAACTCAGTGGACAAGCTTATGATGGCTCTGGAAATACGAGTGATGGCTCTGGAATTAGTGTCCCACCTATTATATGTAAACAGCAACTTCTTGCTTTGTACGTACATTGTGGAGCTCACAATACTAATCTTGTGATTAAGGGTGTCTGTAGTGCATCACAAGTAGTGAGAAACTCTTTGCAGTGGGTGCACGAACTATGAGTACTGTTTTCGCAGTCACTTTCAGTGAGGTCATGATTTTCTCCTCTAACCGAGGCTAATGCTGGTGGTCTCGCCTTAAACATTGTAAACATTAAATCCTTGTGTCCCATTAAGTGAATTTGTAGACTTAGTCTAATAACGGGAGTTGTTTGACATTATGAAGAAATTCTCTCTACGTTGGAAAAGATGAAGACTGACGGAATTGTCAACACATCTTCAGGATCAGCAGCTGGGCTTTTGCGGCTTTTTGAAGAAGGATCTACGTTCCTTGTGCTCATATGGCTAGAGATATTATCAGAGGTTGGAGATTTTTAACAGGGCACTTAAAGACGCAGTTTCAGTGTCAAAATGGGAAACAATGTAAAATCATAAATGAAAACATTAATTTGTATAATATGCTTAGTCACTGATCATAAGTTCATTGTACTGTCATGAAACCTACAAATTAATATCATCGCCCCGGAAATCCCATTAATTATAATAAATATTGTCAACAGTACCATAAATAGGATTGTTTGTGTCTCTGGAATAGAACCTGTTATCACCATTGATAGAATTTATCTATCCTAAATTGCAGCACTTTAATTGATGTTATGTGACATTTTGAAAATTAAGGGGGGGGGATACAATGACATCAGCTTTTCTTTAAGTTTGGCCTACAATGTTGAGTGAAGGGTATTGTCCCCCCCAGAAAATTTTAGGTGGGCACGCCTATGCACATGAAGTTTACTCTCATATATAATATTCAAATTTCTCTATCTTTTTAAATTCTTTTTGGTCACCTTCGCTTCTATTGTATATTTCCGTCCTTGTAGATTTCCCTTCTTAATTCCCAGAAAACTTTCTATACACCCTTTCCTCCCCTTATCCAGTCTCCCTTCGTTAATGGAACCCAATTGTTGCTGGTTAAGCAATGAAAAACTTATGTGCCTGCAGCAGATACTACTTTGACTAACCAAGAAGCGTAACTTTAAAAATAGAAGTGGTTACTTTGAAAAAGCATTCTTTCAAAGTAACATACGTCAGGCGGATATTCTATTCACGTTAACCTAATTTTTAAGAACAGGCATAATTTTAATTTGTTCTCCCTATATTTTTACTTCTTCCACATAGATCTAAATACTTTCAGCATTGATCCATTTATCTCGTACTCAAAATATTTGGGGGACGCGTCCGCTCTTTAGACCGCCAGAGACGCCGTGAAGTCAATAAACGTTGACACTAGCACCCATTATTACCTTAACAATCGATATAACTGTTTGAGTTAAGTTGATTTCGATTTTAACGTCCCGTTCAGCAGCGAGGCTATATGAGACGAGGACCTACTGATTAACGTGGAATCTGAACCACATGAGCTCCCGCCGGGAATCGAACCCGGGTCTCCCACGCCAAAGGCGCGTACTCTAACCGCTTAGCCACGGAGGAGCTCTTATAACTGTTTGATGGATTTGTAGAGCGATGCTAATGTTCCAAATTAATATGCAATGTTGCCACATAGTGAAATTTTAATTCCCCATAAAAGCTGAGGGAGGCCCCGGAGGGCATTCCATCATATAACATTTTCCCTTTATATTGACCTGCAGAATAGTTTTCTGTAGTTCGTGAGCGCCATTTTTTAGGACACCCGATATATATATATATATATATATATATATATATATATATATATATATATATATATAAAAATAACCGATAGTAGTGTCGAATCCATAGTTTTCTGGGTCGCTGAGATGAACAGTGACACTTCCGATGCTGTTTAAATCTTCTAAGTCCAGCTCCCACTAGTACTCTTAAAGGGGATGGTGACTTAAAAATAACTGAAAATGATCGATATTAGTGTCGAATTCATAGTTGATTGGTGACAGTATTTTTGTCCTTATGTCCAAAATGAAAGTTATTCTCCCCGTGCAAAGAGCGGGCATTCTGGTAGCGAACAATAAATGAGAAATTGTCAAATTTAAATTTCCTATCATTTAAATACATTCTTATTGCTATCTACTGTGTTATCTGGTAGATATTGAATAACTCTGATTCAGCAGGAAGTAAATTAACTATAGTATTGAAGTTGACTGTAAAGAGTTTCTCTGCATAGCAAGTACTGAGGTTATATGATAAGATCTGTTGTTTAAAGTGAAATGTGGATCACTATTCGAGTTTTATCCAATGCTTGATATACACCCTAATGATTGAACGCGCGAACACGCATAAAAAGCACGAGTGTTGGCCACCTAGGTACTAATGGATATGCCACAAAGCAATTCAAATTGAATAATAAAAGCAAAAAAATATACTACTTACATATTTTTTTTTTTTTAATTTTATACTATTTACTTTGAGACGAGATCGGGACTGAGACCACTTTCGTCAAACGAGACGAAACCGGAACTGCAGCCTTGTTTATGTACCATCCCTACCCGGACTCCTTCACATTCTACGATTCTTTAAAAGAGCTTGAGTCTCTCTCTCTCTCTCTCTAAATATATATATATATATATATATATATATATATATATATATATATATATATAATTTAGAAATTTTTTATGATTTTTATGATCAATTTCATATCAATTTGCGATCATTATTAGCGAATCATTCATATAGGTATTGAGAGTAATCAATAAGTCACCATAAATCATCACCAGGACTGTTGTTCACACAGGCGGTATCAGATACAACTATATGTAAAATTTGAATGGCTGATGCCGTGAATGATAAGAATGGTATCATGTTTTATTAAGCTTATTTCTAAGTGCCAGATAAAAATTAAAGACAACAATATCTTTAAAGTTTTCTAGGGTACACAGACAGTAGAGCCTACAAACAATGAAAGCAAATATTATCTACTCTAAATGCACTAGCTCATTCGTAACACTTGAGCAAGTGACAAGAGAGCGTTGCTTTTTTATAATAAGAAAAAAGAAAAAGAATGAAAAAACAACTGACATAGTTTTCTTGAAACATTCATCGTAAAGAGAAATTCAAAGAATCTAAGAACACAAAGGAAACATTTAACTTGATGGTAGAACATCTATTTCACTCCCGTCAGTAACAAAAATGTAGGTGTGTAAAATTTTTGTTCTATTTTGTTGGTATTGAACCAACATCTTGCCACATGGAAGGAGTTCCCCCTCTTCCGCATTATGAAACCTTTTGCTGTGATTTAGCTTTTTCCATTTCCCGACTATCCACTACCGATTTCTTCACACAACTGGATACTTGAGTTGCAGTTTACAGAGGTCACATGGATCACAAACACTTTGAAAAGAGACACCTGTGAAAAAGGGGGAAAGGGTCATCGGGTTAATGATCCCTAAAGGGTACCGCAGTGATTAAGTGCTAAAGGTATAACATCTGGTGATATTCGTCCTTTGTTCAATTGCAGGAAGTTTCATGTGAATTTTATAGTGTACAACTCGGTGTTTGAGCTTTATTCTACCTTTCTTTGGCGTTTTCATTACCTGGGTTTCTCCATTATAATTCACTGTACATCATTGTTGTTCTTCATCTCAATGGGAGTAAAACGAAGATGTTGAGGACCCATGCTTGGTTTAGAGTTTAGAACGCTTGTGTTCGGCGCGCGTAGCCCTAGGTTCGATTCCCAGTCTGATACAAAAAAGTGGTTCTGATTCCACAATAATAAGTCGGTTCACGTCTCCTTCAGCCACCACGGCGTAAGAGTGGGACGTTAAACTCAAACAAACCAAAAACAAAAATAGGTTAAGCTTTCATTTCATGTCGAGTTTTCTTCAATTATGAGTTTTATTTTTAAAAGCAGTGTACTTAACCCGTAGTTTTAAACACAACTTACGATTAACGAGTAAGTTCTATGTTTAATTCTATGTCTAAAATCCGTTGATCGAGTTTTTCATTGTTGCAATGTTTTGAAATATTTTCCATAAAACTTATTTTACCCGTGCGAATAGCGGGCATTCTGTTATGGGGATAGAAGTTTCAACACTACTTTTACACAGAGACCGCTAAGAGGGGCTTATCTGTTCCATTCTTAACTTTGTAGAGGAAATAAAAGCAGTAGATATTACTTACACAATTACCAACCGCGATGACAGCACTAGACTATTCAACGTGTATTAAAAGAAAACTTGTACATGTATTAGTAGTTTTAATATCGTCGACATGTTCTTGAGACTAAAGTTGAGTTGATTTTGAGTTTAACGTTCTGTTCAGCAGGGATGCTATATGAGACATGGACCTACTGATGAACGTGGAATCCGAACCACATGAGCTCCCGCCGGGTATCGAACCCGGATCTCCCACGCCAAATGTGCGTCCGCTAACCGCTTAGCCACGAATGAGAGCTCTTGAGACTAAAGAAACCACGTTAAATAAAATGGGATGATGTAAAAATAATTCTTGGGACTTAAAACGCGGCCGGAGGGAAGAAAAGCAGAGAAAACCTACATGTTCAGTGCTGTTCACTACAAAATTCATATAGCATTATCCAGGCTTCAAGCTGAAATTGTAAACACTCCATTTTTTTAAAAACAAGTTTGGATAACAAAACTACTTTATACAGATATGAGGCGTTCGGGTAGCAAGGGCAAACTCGCAATTTTTTTTTCTACTTTCTAAGAACGATAGGAGATAAGATTTTAGATGTTTTTATAAATTTTCCCACGGAGGGGTGTTAGAATTTTTTTACTATACCCCAAAGTAAGGGTAGTTTACTGAAGGGTGAAAATAAAACATATTTCACCAAATCGGTGCACAAAACTTTGGTGTAGAAAAGACTGTCAATTTGTAAGATTGGGAACTGGGGACATGGATCTCATAGTTAGATCGTGTAAAAGTTCTTTTTAGCCAAATTGTTAGCATGCGTTTCTTCTCTTCGTCTGGGCCAGCGTCACGTGGGTCAATGAAAATTTGACCCAGTACTCATCGTGACCCACGTCCCACTGATCCCCGACTCACCCTGATCCACACCGATCCACCACCTACCATGAAACATTTTCATCAATGTGACCCACTCTGAACCATTAAACACATCGCCATCAACTCTGACGCATTATCCACGTCATCTTCTCTACTGACTAAAGAGTTTACACTTGTAATGAAACCAGGTTGTAAAATTCTAAGTAATCGGAGCTCGAATTTCTAGCGTCAATTGCTGAATCACAGCTCTGTTACAATACCGGTGGATCTGACCTTTACGATATAAAATTGTAAAGTGTTTGTCATGGGCCAAATTACGATGAATTTCAATTAAATTATCATGGTATTATTACTTGCTTGTTGAATCATCGATACTTTTCAATGGGAGAAAGGATTAAATTTGAAAGTTCCAAATCAAGATAAGTAGACTAACGGAAGAACAAAAAATGGAAAATCATGCGTACAGTCCATAGTTAAAATGTCCGTGTAATTAAGTTTACAGTACAAATTTTATGTGTATTTTTCTCGCAATTTGATTGGTTGATTGCCCTGTACCCTAAGCATTTCATATAATAAACTTAAGCTTCAGGAATTATTATGATACAAAACAATGGATATATCAAGCTAAGCACTGTATTTTTTGTTTTTCAATAATTGTTCCAGAATTTGTTTCTTAACTAACATCGATCGTTTTCGCTTATTTTTACAATCCAACTCACTACCAATTTTCCATATACAAGAAAAGTGCCGCCTCCATAAAGGAGAATTAAAAAAAAAACGCTAGGACACTTTTGTTAATTTTCAATAAAGAGTTAATATACTGAATTTCAGTTCCATAAGTTTAACGGCTTGCGAGACACTCATTTTCCCCCATAAAAATTGAATCCCCACTACCACCTTAGAATATGTATTATAATGAAATCGATATGATAACATCACAGTTTGGATTACGGCCTAACCATATACAAAAAGTCATTTCATTTGACTTTGCAATTTGGCCGTGATGATCAGGCACACATAGTTACATTTAATTTTTTATATAATAATTTGTATATTATAGTGATTCAAAAATGTATTTTTTCAGTAGTTTCCTGTAGTAGTAAAACTCACACGCTGTGTCTCGGAAGCCAAGTAGTAGTATAAGTCCTATTGCTATTATTATAATTAGAGATATCAATATCCAAAATCGTCTGAAGTTCGTTTTTTCACTTAGATATTACTCATCTCAGGTAAGTACGCAGAAACAGAAACAATTGAAAAAGGAATGGAAATGGAGGCCTTGAAAGTAAAACGAAGACAGATTCGCCAGAGTGCAGATGCTGTCTACACTGCAATGAGCAGAGTGGGTCGGTAGCACTGTTGCCACACTTGGTACAATTGTACCAAATCCAGCCCTTTTTGTAATTCATCGGCCCGTTGGTACCACGTTGGCATTTTCAGCCCCTTTTGTGAAAAAGTTGGTACAATTCTCCCCAATTCAGCACCATTTAACAAATACTTGTCACATTTTCAAAAGTTTCAGTAAGACTTTTCCTACATCTCACGTTACTCATACTGTGTGTTGGACTCTTAAAATGCTGTTGAACATTCATTCAGTAACGTTGAACCGCACAACACTACGAACTTTGTGTGGAAAATTCGTAATTCGAACTATACCGGGAAACAAATGACGCTAGATGGGCGCACGAAGATGAGAAAGAAGCAGTGTGGTGAAAATTTTAGCTTGAAATCTTAAAAAAGAAAAAAAGAAAAAAAACGTTGAATGAAATGTTGAAAATTCTGAAGAAGACCAGCGTGTGCTCAAGTAAGTCTACAATTTATGTACCGTTGCATAGATTCTACACCAAAAAATAATAGCAATGAAAAAATACATTGACGCATAGGCGCCGACTTTGGGGGGGCAAAGCACTTTTGGCCCCCCCAATATTTAAAGGTGGGGTCCTCGCCCCCCCAATATAATCCAGTTGAGGAAGAATTACCAAAGAGGAGCAAGAATTTCTGTCGTAAATTACGTCCTGCCTTTAATTCAATATTAGGAACAGCCTTCTTATTCGATAAAAAGCACCATTTTCAAATCGGCTTTTAACCTTTTTAGGATATCCACTTTTGAGGTAAATTTTAGACTTTCACTCAAACAGGGGCCGCGGTGGCTCAGTGGTAGAGCATTCACCTCTGGTGCTTGGGGTCCCGGGTTCGATTCCAGCCCCCGCCAAGGGAACTTTGTGGTGGACAAACACCGTGCTCGTGGGTTTTCTCGGGGTTCTCCCGTTTCCTCCCACTTTCTTCATTCCACCATTTCACTCATCTCTCATCATCGCCGTCTCCTTTAGCCTAACCGGAATAACCGTGGGACGTAAAACTTAAAGATTTCATTTCATTTCATTTCAAAGATTTCATTTCATTTTTTTATTCACTCAAACAGCTACTGCTTCCTTACTATTTATCGTAAGATCGTGGTTCACACCTCGTTTTTCTCAGGATAGATCATACTTTCCAACGGTACCACTCTCTTGTCCGTATTATACACCAGAAATAAGAATATTGAAAAAAACATGATTTTTTTTCGAAAAAATCGAAATTTTTGTGCCCCTCTGGCCCGGGCCTGGGTTCACGTAGGGATTTGAATCTTTAAAAAAAAATCTTGTTATATACATAATACGTGCGCAAAATTGCGTTCTTGTATCTTGAGAACTGAGGTCTTTAGAAATTTTTGAAAGTCTGAAGGTGACCCATCTTTTCATATATGTATATAAATAGAGGAAGTTCGGGTATTATGGAATAGTCGGATAATATGGAATACCTCATTAGCTCGCCTGCGATGTGTTGCTTCCAAGCGGAGAGGAAAGAAACTACTACCTCACGTCCCCATGATGTTCTACAGTCAGTCTCCATGTGATTGTGACATTCGTTGTGTTGGTAGACGTGAAAATCTGATTTCTTATTCAGGAATACTTTTACAGGTAAGTGGTTTACAACCTGTATTTTCCTATTGAAATGTAATAGAACAACAATTCCTTATTTACTATGACGTTGGATACACAGAGTGGTACTTTGATAAGCGCCATTATCCTATACGCCTTCGAATGCGTTTAACAGCTCTTTCGTTTCCAAGCTGGCTTGGACGGCAATATGGAATACCCGCAGGAAAAGCATGGTATTCCGTATTCCATATGGTATTCCGATTACTAAAATATCTATCGGTATTGGGCAATTAAACATACATTTATGATGACAACAATGCTAAGTGTATTTTTTATTACAGCAAATTGTCTGATGATACAAGGGGTGAGCTTGGGTCCAGCGTTCATCATGTTTAATGTGAGCACACAGTGACTGTGCCGATCCTGAAGCAGAGTATATTTATGACTTGCAAGTAATCACAATCAGTTATGGCTTGGCATTCAGAATTTTCATATATTGTCACTATATTCATTGTATGTTCAACAGAATTTTTTTTCTATATAGCATTAGTATTCCATATTACCCGACTATTTCATATTACCCTCTAAAGTGGTTTCTTTACAATTATAAATTTTACCCACCCCTGTAACGAAACTTCTTTATCAAGATATACATAAATAAAGCCAAATATGTAAGGAGTATACTTGTTTTCCTTTTTGTTTCAATGTGCAATTATTAACTGAGTTACAAGCGAAACAAAAATGGTATTCCATATACCCGAACTTCCTCTATATATACCTAGATATAAAATATATAAAAAATGTATTGCGTCATTCCTATTTAGCCTAGAGTCGTGGTTTAAACGCCATTTTCTTTAGTATAATAAGCCCTTTCCGACGGTATCACTCACATGTCCGTTTCATACACCTAAACCAGATAATTAGGAAAAAACTCGGAAGTATTTTTGCAAATCCAACCAAAACATTTTGCCCCTCTGGCCTAGACCTGGGTTGACGTAGGGATCTGATTTTTTTTCTCTAATGTTATGTATATAATACGTGTGCAAAATTCCAATCTTGTATCTTAAAAAGAAAGGTAAGAGAAATTGTTGAGTCTCAATTTAGGCTCTCTCTTCATACACACACATACGTATATACTTATTATAAAAATTTACTGCGTCATTACTATTTAGGCTAGAGTCATAGCTTAAACGTTATTTTCTTTAGTATAACAAGCCCTTTCCAACGGCGCCACACACATGTGCGTATCGTATTCCTGAACCGGAAAAATCGGGAAAACTGATTTTTTTTTCTAAAACAATCAGCCCCTCGGAACATTTGCGGCCCTCGTGCCCGGACTCGGCTTCACGTAGAGATCTCAGAAAAATTTGAGAAATAACCAAAGATACAAACAATTCCAATTTGATATCGTGAAAATTACAGGTGTGAAAAATTTTTGAAATTTGCGTTGAGAAAAAGTAAAAAGTCATGCCCTTCCGCACCCACTTGGCGCAGCCAAGTTGACCATCTGGTTCCAAAACGTATCTCGGGTGTTCTTTGGTGCATCCTTGACTTGATTAAAAAAAACGACTTAAGTACCTGTTATAGAACCTAAATAAGAGTTCAAAGACCATAGTACGCCATGGTAACAAAAGTTACCAAAAATCCTAAAAGAGTTAATAGAGCACTGAAGCTTCAACCAACACTATGGTAACACTGATATGAGAAGTGAAGATCAATGTGGTGCAGTGAAGTTCCCAGAATTTGAACTTGAATTTGTTTTAACGCGTTCACACAAATTTGACTTAGGTCATGAATTTAGCAGCGAAGCGGATGCAGCAGACAGAGATCTGGAGGGAAGGGTGCCTTTATCCAGCAGTTCGTAGAAAACGGCTGAATATGATTATATATTTATTCATTGTTTTGGCCTCCCCAATATTTTCTTCAAGTCGGCGCCTATGCATTGACGTAGTTGCCGGCTTACCGGGATAAGTTGTTTACTAGTGACGCCATATTGAAGAAGATAAAGACTTTCTCGATTTGGACTCGTGACAGAGGGTGGGGGGGAGTGTTCTAGAACTTTACCTCTTTTAGTTTCGTGTTATAGAGCCATGTATTACACTGGCATAAAATAATGAATTCAGCCCTTTTTGTTTCAATTTGGTACTATTTTTCAGCCCACTCCGGAGCTAGGATTGTGGCAACAGTGGTCGGTAGGTCAGAGTGAGTTGGTGGGTCAGAGTGAGTCATGGTGGATGGTGGGTCGCAGTGGGTAACGGTGGGTGGTGAGTCGCAGTGGGTCACATATTGAATCACGACCTACAAATCAAGACCCACGACTCACTGTATTCATATATATATATATATATATATATATATATATATATATATATATATATATATATATATATATATATATATATATATATATATATATATATATATATACAGTGGCGTATTTAGGGGGCTTCCGGGCTTAAGCCCCCCCGAAATCTTACTTACTATAGTAAAGTATATGAAATATTTTGCAGAATTTTCACATTTTCAGGCAAAGCCCCCCCCGAAACAAAATCGTAAATATGCCACTGTACATGTAAGACAATATTGCTTTAATAAGATAACAAATGTCTGTTAAACGTAAAAGATGGTGTAATAATTGAGGTGGAAAATATGTCATAAAATTTACATGGTTCTTGTAAACAAGAGGTTAGCGAGAAGTTTTCTTTCTATTAAAGTTTCAAATGCCTTGTTTTTTTCTGTGAAAAATATGCAGATAGTGATTATAACCAACATTTGACCATTTATGAAGGAAGAAAGTATAACAAAGAGTGCAGTAGTCCTAAAAAATAAAAAATTAATGCAGACATTTTGAAAATATACTGGCAGATTATTACTATTTTGCTTGTTTGTTTTAAATGTCTTTTGATCCTAAACTTGTTTCAGATATGAAAAAAAATCCAGCCAATTCAAAAAATAGTCTAGAAGAAAAAGAGAAAATGAATCTATGGTTTTACTAATTAGGTTTTATTTTTGCTCACAAAATAGAAAAATACTAAGATATTATCCGGAGTAGACAGCCTGACAAGTAAGATTAGAAAACAATCGATAAGGGATTTAACTACTACAAAATCTGGTTATTAATATCATATAATTAATACATTCAGAGACAAAAAATTATTTTAAGTGACTTTTCCAAAATATTTGTTTGCTGCTGCTGAAACTACTACCATAAATTATTATGGTGAGCAAACTTTGTAGGTAAACTATATCGGCCAGTCCACATATAATAGAATAATAATTCGGCGTTCAAACTTAGTTAATTTGTAACATTAAAAAGCAATAATAATAATAGCTAATAATAATAATAATAATAATAGCTAATAATAATAATAATAATAATAATAATAATAATAATAATAATAATAATAATAATATAAATTTTCAGTATTATTATTATTATTATTATCACTTGGGACTTAACAAAGAATTCTAAATACCCTGTACATCCCTCTAAACCATCCCCTACTAGTCTTCGCGACACGTGGTAGAGATATATGATCCCTTCTGGCTGAAAACCAATGTTGTCACCATTCCTTTCCTTTTTCCTAATTGAAATCCTTTTTATTATTATTATTGTCGTTGTTGTTAACTGAAAATAGGAAGGAAAGCTTTTTTCCTTATTTCTGCCGGGCTTTAACTACACACGCGGTGAAGCTATTGAACCCATCATAAATCAATCAAAGTGATCAGATTCATTTCCTGGAACTAGTTACAAAAATTGTAAAAAATAAATAAATACAAATAAAAATAAAATAAAATAAAATAAAAGAGTTAATGTTACCCTAGATGAGGCTTTTGGCACGCGACACATTCAAAGTTCGACAGTGGGTTTTTGTTCTCCCCTTTTCTTTCTCTCTTTCTTTCCTTTCTTTAGCAAGGAAAAAAAAAATGATAGGTTGGAGTGTGACAGGTAATAAACAGAACATTTGAGGTTATACTTTCAAAACACTTGCAATGACTTAAAAAGATCTACAATTTAAATTATAAGCTTTCCGTTTTAGTGGAAAATTACATAGAACAATTTCTCAGTTAACTGATTATGACATACTCACAACAAGCATTTTCTAGAATCTTTCGATTAAAGGTTCTCATCAATTAATGACGATAGCTTTCCGATAATGGTACTTTTGTATTTATGGAAGGATGATTACTATTCATTTCTAGCCTAGAAGAACGTTGGGAGTGGGGAAGGAGCAGGTATCACCGTCTAGGGGTAATAACACTGCTTATCCCCTGTATTAAGAAACACTGCATTTCGCTCTTCTCCATTATGTATGTAAGAAGCTTACTCGTTATAATTTTGAGAAAAAAAATCATATTGTACATCAGAAGTAATATCAAACTCTCCCTTAATTCAGAGTTATTTGAAATGTTGAACTCGAATATATGACCTTGATCGAGAGTAGGCTAGGGATTAGTGTTCTTGCTTTCCAATCAGGAGGTCCCGTGCTTGAGTTCGGGAACGACCTTTTGGAGGATTCTTCAGGGTTTTTCCTGAATTTAGCCAATGAATGCCGGGGTGATAGCTCTAAATATGCTTTGGCTTTTATTTCCAATTTCTGTTGATTTGTCCTTAATTATTACAAACTAAATTGGCCTCATTTCCTCTACCTGATGAGTTGTTCAATTAATATAAACCGACATTCCAATTAATGATATTTTTAATGATTCGCGGTAAAAATGCCAGGTGGATAAATGGTAGTATAGTTTTTTTGAGCGGAAAAATTGTCAGAGAAAAGACAAGTGGGAAAATGACAGGGAGGAAAATTGCTCATGTTATTTTTACCGTATCACTTTTAATACTTGATCCGATACTCGCAAATTATCCACATTTAAGTAAAATATTTTAGTTTTAGTTTGTATATAATCAGTTTTGAAATTAACGTGAATTGTTGTCAGCAACGCATGGCGCGTTCTCATGTTGAAATCGAGGAAAAGTCCCCCAAATATGGAGGAGTTAGCTGCGAAGATGTAAATGAGCAGTCACGGACAACCAACAGTGAGTAGCCTCCTAGGTTGTACGTTTGACGTGAGGCGAACAGCCCCTTACTGTAAATAATAACTTTCAAAAACAATGTGAACTCGAAAACCATTGTGAACATTTTCTTCGGATACGAAGAAAGTAAATGAAATGAAATAAAATTTCTTGTTTAACTTTCCACGGTTATGCACCGGGGCTAAAGAAGACAATGATGACAAATGGATGGAATGGTGGCATGAAGAAAATAGGAGGAAAAGGGAGATCCTTAAAAAAAAAAAACGACCGGAACACAGTGTTCGTCTATTATAAAGCTCGCTTGGTGCGAGGTGAGATCCAATTAGGGACCCCACACACCGGAGAGGAGCGCTCGTTCACTGAGTAACCGGGGTCCCACCACTGAAATAGTTAAGAAATTATGTATGACCATTAGTATTCAAATCGAACGCAATGCATTCAGTGCTCCTCCCATTTTTTACTATATCCCTCCAAAATTCTTTTCTCTAATAAAGTTTCAAAAAGCGTTGTCCAAACTCAAAATTTAGGGAACACTTGTTAGTAAGCCTATGCTTGTTGGTCAGAATCCCCTCTTCTTTCTACTTTGGATCATCAGACATCGGCCAACTTAAAATTGTGTCGTGGAATACAGCACCCTCTGAGGTGTGTTCAGAGAACATTTAGGCCTATAGATAATATTTTTTTCATTGTTGTTAGGGACTTTCCTAGTATGGTACGCTTTCATCGTTAGCAGTGCAGGCCGTAGTATGGTCTTTCAGAGATGTGGAGGTGTTCAGATTCCGGAACGTTTCGAAATAAATATGTTTAATCCGAGATCGGATTATATAATGCCATTTCTGAAATTCCAGTGTAGTAATTTCGGAATTTCTTTTCCTAGGTAGGGAACTTTAACATTGTGGAATTTCAGTGTATAGGAATATGATATTTACAGAATTCCGAAATCATTACACTTAAGGAATTTCGAAACTACAGAATTCCGAAAAAATTCTGAATTATAGTATTTGAATTCCAAATATCGCTAATCAAACATCAACGCAGAAGTGAGTGACACAAGTTTAGAGTTCTTCTCCGAGTATAGCTCATTTTCCTTTGTTTTAAGTACCATGACTCCATTTTACACGCTCGTGGCCAGACCTCTCTAAACTATAACTTATAGGATGTCTACAGTTAACTTATGGTCTAAGAACGAGAAATAAAGGTATATAGTGCGTTATTTTGCTGGGCTTCTGTACCAATTGAGGCGCCTATCAATTAACTTTAAAAAAAAAAAAAAAAAAAAAAAAACAGCGATAATTCATTTACGAAATTTTAGTCACTTGCGGTATATTTCACAGAAACAATTCGTCTAACGAACAGTTGAACCAGTCATTTCGAAAAGGCCATATGTCCATCCCCAGCACATTTACATTTTAGTGCAAAGTCGAGACGTGTGCGAAGAAACGCGCATCCCCTGTGAAAAGACCAATTGTGTGCCAACGTTATGTGCCAACGTGTTACGAGTCCTACACTATTGCCTCAATATCATCGATGGCATTGTGCATGTCGAGTTTGCAATCCATTTTTTTCTTTCTCCTCAACAATTTACTTTGATGTATACAGGTATATGGCCTTTTCGAAATGACTGATTCAGTTCTTGATCCTATATAGTAGCGTAGCCAGGAAGGCTAATCCTTCTCAAGGTTGAGATATAACTAATGATTTCCCTTACATACACAATGCTCTAGTTATGATCCCACTGCTCTGACTTTTTAAATATAACTTTCGGTTTTAGGATTTGCCTATTTTTCTTCTACAGCTAATGGCGTCATGACGAGAGAACTCAGCTGTACTGTTGTGCCAACATTGTTTTCAGTGTAGATCTTCTTTCAATTTATCTCTTCTTGACAGTCTTTTATATCTAGCTGTATGCAGAAAAAAAAAATTCGAAAGGGTGTACGGGATCCTTTGCCACCGGGATCGGTGACCGTGATTCCATAGATTTGCGTGCCCACCGTTGACATATCTGGCTAGGCTACTGGTCGAACCAATACACTATGAGGTATGACATATGTTGAGGCAAGACGTTTAGCGAAAGCATGACTGTTTCATCAAGTACCTAAAGTAATTTTAACATAGATTAAATAGATTAATATTTGTAACTAAAACAAAAATAAAACCCATTATTGTTCAATTGTTGCCGATGTATTAGGACATTTGCACGTCCGCACTTTGCACTGCAAATTAATATTTAGAATATAAATCTCTAACTTCTCACTAACAGTGAAAACATTCTATAGTAAACAATTATGGCTAATAGTGATTTTCCTCAGATGTTACTTATAGTGCCATCAATAGCTACAGGTAATTGTGATATTTACATTTTCAAATATAACAATAGAAATTTTCATTTATCTAAAAAGGAAAAAAGAAATATTTAACAAAACAAGTAAGATAACAATGCTTAGAACTTATAATGATAACATTACTCGGAAATATGTTGATTATGATTAAAATACATGTGTCTAAAGTTAACTTCGCCTACTTCTCGGAAACTACTCAAACTTTCCACATGGTTAGTGCACCGAACACTGAGGTTAGTGCTATCACTGTTTATAAGTTATTTGCAAAAATACCTGGGTGGAGGGGCTAACTTTAGATTATTCAGTTTTAGTAGCATTAATTATTAACATTAATATTACATTAATTATTCATTTTTAATATTAATTATCCAACTAGGATGGGACAAATGTCAATGGTTAGTGCATCGTTAGTACTTTCCAAAACACTAAACACTAACGTCAGTTCTATCAGTTTAGCAGCAATTAGTAAAATACCTAGATGAGCAAGGATAACTTTAGATAGATATTAACTTTAGACTTTTAGTAACTTTTCATTAACTGGCTATGAACTGGAAGGTGGATAACCCATTAATGACCGACATTAAATCAGAGAAAGAATAATCAGTTCCTAAAATCAGAATTACCTTCACAAATAACTCCTAAACTATTATAGCACTAACGTTAGTGTTTTCTGTTTCGGGAAGCACTAACGATGGACTAACCTTTGACGTTTGTACCATCTTCGTGGGACAAATATGAACAATTATGTTTGGTTCTACTTGGGTGGATATTTCGCTGGTAACTCCTATACTATGATAGCACTGCCGTTAGTGCTTAGTGTTATGGAAAGTACTTACGATCACTAACCTCTCGCATTTGTCCCATCTTCATGAAAATTAATGAAAAAGTTACTAAAAGTTGAAAAATCTAAAGTTAATCCCATATAGGTATTTCGAAAATACCTTCTAAACTATGATAGCACTAACGTTAGTATTTTCTGTTGTGGGAAGCACTAATGGTGCACTAATCTTTGACGTTTGTACCATCTTCATGGGACAAATATGAAAAATCTGGTTCCACTTGGGCATTTCAATGGTCACTCTTTTATTATGATAGTGCTTACATTAGTGCTTAAGTGTTTTGGAAAGTACTTATGATGTACTAACCTTTGGCGTTTGTACAATTGTGGGATAATTACTGTGAAAGTTACTAAATTGAAAAATTTAAAGTTTTACCCCATCACCCAGGTATTTCCCAAATAACTATTGAACTATGATTGCACTAACGTCAGTGTTTTCTACTTCGGAAAGAACTAACAATGCACTTCGGGAAGCACTTTGGCGCTTGCAGCATTTTGGTCGGACAAATTTGAAAAATCTCTGTTTGGCTCCGCTGGAGTATTTCGCTAATAACTTCTATTGTATGACAGCACTAATGTTACTGCTAAGTGTTTTCGAAAGTCCTAACGATGGACCAATTCTTGGTGTTTGTTCAATCTTCGTGTGATAATTGATGTCAAAGTTAGTAAAATAATAATAATAATAAAACAAGTTAGCCACATCCAGGTATTTTGCAAATAACTTCTAGGAATGCGCACGAGACAAGATTTGTGGCTGTCTCGTCTCGAAAATGTGCTGTAAAAGTTATGTCTCGTCTCGAAAATATGCTGTAAAAGTTATGTCTCGACTCGAAAAATGTATATTTCTCTATTGGAAGAGCCGTGTCTCGACTCGAATTTTGTCAGGAAAATCCTGCCTCGACTCGTCTCGTGCGCATCCCTACTTCTAAGCTATGATAGCACTAACGCTAGCGTTTTCTGTTTAACTAGCGTGCAGTAACGATGCACTAACTATTTGGAAAGTTTGAGTAGTTTCTGAGAAGTAGACAGGACCAACTTTAGATACATATCAAATTCATCACATATTTGCGGACAACGCGTAAACACGCCGCACTTATTTTCGTCGCATTCATGTCTCAACGTAATTATTGCATCAGAATCCAGAAACTGATTGTTTTGTGCTGTTTTGTTTGAAGAAGATACATTCCCTTGCCAATATTCTTGACATTTCAATTCTTTTTGTTATATGAGGTAAATACAACTATGATTTTTTAAAATAATTTTACTCGTTTATTAAAACGTGCAATTATGACGCCGAATAAGAACTCAAGGATAATTGATAAAGCGATCAGGGCAAGCAAGTCTGATCTTTTCATTTTTTACGCCAGAGGAACAATATTTCCACCCCAATATAAAGTTATATTATTTGAAGTGGCATTACGTCAGGTTATTACATACGTCAAATTTACATGTAAAAAGAGGAATAACAATACAAAATTTAGCATTCAATTTTGCAAATATGGTATACGTAAGGGTGTTACTTTTGTGGTGCATGGGCATAAGATAGGCCTATAGGGCGCAATGATGTTACTTATGCAAACATCTTTTCGAAACGTCATCCATGGAAAACATCCAATTTTTAATTATTTGTACCTCTGTTGGTATGTATTGGAAATGTTTTGTATTATCGGCGAAGTATTTGACACTAAGGTGCTACAAATATGTATTGTCTTTCACTGGCAAAAGTTAATACTGATTTAGGGGTTTCCAAAGTTTGAATATTTGTGATATTGTATCCCTTAGTTTGTAAGAGCTAATATTAAGTGCGGTGTTGTTAGTGTTATTTTCACATGTATGTATATTGGAAATATGTAATAAACTGACATTTTCTTCTTGAAAGAATAGAATTTTATGTTTGGTTCACAACTCTGTTTATAGGGTAATTGAAGAGAATAGGCAGACGCGCTTGCCCTACCAATAATTATTTCGTTCAAAATTCAGCATGTTCTGTCCTTTAATTTCAAACTTATAATAGCGTTTGAAGATAAACGGTCTACTGTTCTACGTATACAGAGTGGATTATTTATCTTGAAACTCTCTTATAAATTTATGTAATTATATTGCTGTCATTTATGTTTACGTATTTTTTCTTTTTTTCTTTTTGGAAAAACATATCTATAACTATTGTTCATTATAATAAAACGTCACTTCTTTTATGACAGTAAATCCCTGCCGCACATTCTTTGTTATACCGTCTTGTATACATACACGCTATATTAATAGATATGAACAATGAACATACATATTAACGTCTGAAGAAGATAACGTTACGTTATGGAAACTGTTACGAAATTCTTTACTTTTAATAAACAAGTGCATACTCTGGTCAGAAAAATATTTTTTTTTAATAATTTCATAAGGATTCTGTACGATATAAGTATCAATTAAATTCCGAATGTCCATGATTAAAGAAATTCCTGATCCAAAGCAGCAAACTAATTATATACTAAAAATTATAGCGATACGCAGCGGCAGTGTATCAGTTGGAAAAAAAATTGGCTTTGTATTCGGAAAGTTGTGGGTTCCATTACCGACACCAGACACTGCATTTCCAGGGCAATTCTTTAATCACACAACAGATTCCTATAGGCATGTAAAAAAATTAAATTTAATTAAAATGCACTGGTAGTTGTTGGTGCACTTCCCGTCAGAAAACCCTGGATCCCGCCCTGTTTCGTTTCTAAATCTGACTTGAGAAAACACCAATTACATACTATCGCCTATTTCAGTTTGGTAACTGTAACCTGGTAATTCTACTGTAATATTTTTCATACCTATTACATTTGTCAGAAGACTGTATTTGGACTTGATACTCGTATTTCTAATAATTGACAAGCGTAAAACTAGAGAAGCATAAGCGATAGAAAGTATATTTTAAGAAAATAAAGTTTGAAGTTCATGATAATTTTTTGGTATTTATTTAGTTAGTTATTCCGTATTTTTTATATCATGACAGAGTTAAGGTCATCAAGCATTGTTTAACATTCTACCACGTGAGGAAATTTCTATACAAATGCATTACACTATAATAATTGAAATAATAATAATAATAATAATAATAATAATAATAATAATAATAATAATAATAATAATAATATAAACTTTATTCATTCGTGATCACTCAAATACACAAATAACAAATATTATATCAAGCCTTCTCTAACCTTTTTCATACTGCGGCCCCTTTTAGAGTCTATGAAGGACCCTTGAAGGATATATATATACGGGTAGTATTTATATTTCTTCCCCATGTTGGTATATATATATATATATATATATATATATAGGTGTGTATGTGAGTGTTTTTGTTTTTCGTTTGCGAGAGTGGTACGATGCATACTCCGTAATCGGGTAGTCCTAGGTTTCAAACGTGAGGCCGAATACCTTGACTAAGATGTTGCTTTAAAAAAAAGTCAAGAGTTTTTATAACGCCGAGGAAGAATTTCTCATTCCCTCTTTCCTTTTCGAGCCATTTAGTGTGTCAAAGAAGATTTACGTTTGAAGATATTTTATAAACACGTACCGGTACATCAACCCCTACACGCTTTTTGGCTCTGTGAGACACCCTGAGATTGTCTTGCAGACCCATGGGTGTCTGCTCACTCCAGGTTGGGAAAGGGCCACGTACCCAGTTTCACCTACTTTTAAGACTGGAGCATACACAAAATTACATTATTTTTAATTTACTGAGACTGTGCTCAAATTGTCCTTCTATTCTGAAGGTATTTACGAAACTGTTTTTACCAAACGACAAAAAAAGGTATTTGACTGAACACTACACCCTTAATATGGTAATAGTAAGTTGATAATTTTCAGATCTTATTAAAACATGTATTAAGTTCGATTTTCCTTTCCCATGGTATGCAACACAGAGGAAAAAGGACTGATCTACAATTACCAATGACAAAAGTAAAAATGACAACTTGGTCTCTTACATCTCTGAAACTTAAGAGCAGTTTACATGGATCATCTTCGGGAACTTTTTTTTCCTTACATATGCAACCGTACTTGGATCCTAATTTTATCAGTAGAACAAATCTTACATATTCTTAGCTTCTTTTTTGCTGAAATGAAATATATAACGAAATTTAATGAAACCATAGTTTTAAATTCGTCGAAGAGCTACCTTGTGTATCTTTAGAAATGTTCTAGTTGTGCTTCATAATGTGAAAGAATCAAGTATTGCTCTTGAAATTTGGCGTTCCTTATGAGCAGCGATACTATATAAACGTACATCTTCAGTTTCAAGCGAAATCAGAATCACTGTACACTCAGAAAGCAAATAAGGTTATGAAACAAACGTAAAAAATTACTTAAAAACTTCGCATTCCACTGGAAAAAAAAATTTTTGTAATATTTAAAAATATTGAAAGTACCTATTGTGTTATCAGAACGATATGAGAAAATTCTTATGTGGTTATAAAACATATTTATGATATATTATTATCGTTTTTATAGTGTCTATAATTATACACATAGTTACGTTAAAAATATAAATGGTTGTATCGCAGTGGCGGATCCAGGATAAGATCAAGGGAAGGGCTAAACCATAGTTTGCCGCTTTATCCAGTTTAAAGCAGGATTGAAGCCCATTTTCTTTAGTGTATACTTGAGCGTCAAGGGGGCAGGGGTGCTATAGCCCTTATATCCCCCTATTGGATCCGCGCCTTCGTATGTAACATTCTGTGTTTACTTATAGGCGTATTAGAAGCACAAACAGTACACGTTTATTTGTAACTTAAAGAACGAATACTTTTACTACATGTTATTGTGACTATAAGATATAGCAAGTCGCATTATTTTCACCCAGTAAAAGAAATCGGGAGAGTGGAATACACCGCTGTTTGCATCATCATATTTAGTTACGCGTATACGTGCAGGATATTTCCCTTAGGCCTAAACTGTTGGCAATCTTATCCTTCCTTCGGATTTGTCCTGAAAAAAGAGTTTATTTGATATTTGACCATTTAAGATATTAAGAGACACTAAAGGTATGAGAG
>NW_027656922.1:0-52323 GCF_964235325.1 Thermobia domestica | reverse complement strand
AAGCGGTTAGCATACGCGTGTTTGGCGTGGTAGGCCCTGGTTTGATTCCCGACGGGAGCTCATATGGTTTGGATTCCACGTTAATCAGTATGTCCCGTCTCATATAGCCTCTCTGAATCAAACAATCATTTATCTTGTAATAATGTACAAGGGGGAGTTTATTGTTGCGGATGAGATATTCCGGGGATTTTTTAAAAAGTAATTCAGTTGGTTTTGTTATATATCTGAAATAAATTTTGCATTAATAAGCTAACAATATTGCTTGACTTGTTTGTTCTGAGAAAATGTACGAGGGGTAGTTTATTTTTGGAACTGAGTATTTTCCTGTCGACTTTCTTTAAAATATTTATAGGGGTGCTTTATTTTATTGGGAAGAGTTTCTAATCGGACGTTATTCTCGAAAACGAGTCAGGTAATTTTGTTCATATTTCATAAATAAATATTTTATTAACATTCCTTTAATGTTGCATAAATAACTTCCATGAAAATATACATACAGACTAGTTTACTTCTTTAATTGAGTTTCTTTTACGATTTTATGGAATATAGCCTCTGCGATTTTGTTAGTTTATATACAAATATTTCATTAATAATCCTAACATATAGAATAAATAATTTCCTCATGAAAAAATCTTTAAGAGGTAATTTAATTTTGGAGACAAATTTTTCGTTGGTTCAAAACTTTCGAAAACATCTTATAATTTTGTTTGTACTTCACTTGAAAATGGACACATTAGGTGTAGACACTGACGCAGAGAGTGAACACGAAGATTCGACAAACGAAATGAATTTGGAACAGATAATTAGTCCATCAATTAGTGACAGTGAGCCTTCTACGAACGAGTATGAGATGTTATCTCCAAGCCGGACTAAACATGTACGTGTAACAGAAGCTGTCGTCAACAAATACAAACAAATTCAGGAGCACGTTGCATTATTGAAAAGGAATACGGAATGCAGTACTGTTGCGACTGCAGTGAAGAAATTCAAATGCAACATGGCGTTTGTGTATAAGGCTTTGAAGTTCGATAACAAACCTTCTCGCTCTCATGTCATATCACAACTAAAATACGAAATACTAAAGACATTCAACACTCATCGCACTGAAGGACTTACAGTCCATGATTATCATTTGAAAGCATGCATGTTCCTGACAGCGAGGAAATTGAACCATCCATTCCGTGCTCCTCGCGGTTCTATTAACAAATTTTAAAAAGAGCACAAGATTCGTTCACGAAGGATTATTCAATTTGTAACGAAGAAAGATGTTGAAAACGAAGGTGAATTACTTGATAATGTCAAAAAAATTGTGATTGAAATTAATAAAATAATATATGAGAAACCGTACAACAGTGTGAATGCATCTTTAATACTGATCGGTTTGAGTACGAAATGACATCTGGTAGAACCAGTGTTTCTTCCAGACCTGTTAGTCAAGTCTCGAAATTTTTGGGATGTCCAGACCCGGTGGACCTCCCCCTCGTGACTACGCCCCTGAGCATTGCTAACTAGTCCCAAATTCAATGTGGCGTTTTCCATCATACAGTTTTTTGTGGAAATTATTAAGAGTATAAAATATACTTATTTTATAAAAGAAATATGTATATACTAAAATACTAGGCTATCCACAGAGAGAGGGGGGCGATTCTACATACTGACTTATTAATATTTGAATCACAAATTACTGTGGAAGAAGCCTTCATTATCAATATAAGCTAAGAATTAACTTGTAAATGCGGGTCTACTTTCATTTGTTTTCTCGTCTACTATATATTTTCTTTCTTATTTTGTAATTCTGCAATTACTTTTTTAAATTGTCATTATATTGATTTGATTCAGTATGGTCCTATAATTTAAAAATATGAATGCATAAAAACAAATTCAATTTGTTAATTGCTAGTGAAATAAAATTCAGAAAATAAAATAGCGCGAAAAACCTTCTCATTCACTGGAAACCGTGCTGTGTTGCAGAAGCACTGCAACGACCAGTTCCTTTAACTTCTGAGATAGGGGAAAAGAGACTTAACATTCGCTCCAATTCCCGCGCTGAAGGAATCTGGTCGTTGTATGCTCGCTGCAACACAATATAAATTAGAGACTCTGTGACGGATTATTTTTCGCTTTTTAAAATGGATTAACGGAACGGACAGTTACAGAAGTAAAAAAATGTTATTTAAAGTGTATATATGCGAGTATTAAATAGTATTTTTCTGTTCTTTACTACTACTATTGATAATAATATTTTTTCTTCAAATACTTTGGTCGTTGCGCAACGCTGCAACACTAACATTGGCCGCCACTGCGCTGAAGTTTTTACAGATAATACTCGACTTGTTGAAGATGGTGTGACAACAATGTGATCACAACCGCGCCTGTATGTCACGGGACTCAGCCTGTTTCAAATGTTGAACGATATTCTCAGAGTGAAAAGAAGAAAACACGTGTAACTCGTCTATATTTATTAGGAGAATACAACAACCACATGGAAGATACTAATCAAATAGACCAGAATGTCTCATCGCATTGGAATCAAATCCAAATAGTGGTGGTGGGCACTTTTTTTATGCAACGAGTGCGAATAAAAGGCTTCTGTTGAGCAAAAACAGGATGCACATCTCACACTTGTAATTTCTAATATACTGTCAGAAATATAAAGCTGTTCCATTAGGTGTAGGACTTCCAGCTATTTCTAAGTACAGCAATGAACAATACCGTGTAAGTGGTTACGTTCCTCTTGGTGGAAGAGAGTACTTGGAGGTTTGCTCTAATCGTAAACGCTTTGCATGTACCCAGTGTTCAAGCAGTTCTTACGAAATGTTTTAAATGTAATAAGGGCTTGCACGTACACGGACAGTTCCTTTTTTAATTGCATAAAATCCATGTACGCTCGAAGGTGGGGCAGAGTGGGGCTCTGGCCCCCCTGGCTCATGCAAATATATACGTAATATCGCAAACCACTTCTAAATACCAGACTAATATAGTAATCATGTCCCCCCTTGAATTTTTTCGGGCTCCCTGATAAAGTTCCATTGATAATGGGCTTCATAACCTACAACTCCATAATCCCAATACTGTGCTTATTTTGTCTTATATTTTGTAAGTTCTAAGACAATAAATATTTCTAGGTCCAGTTTCTAAGACAATAAATGTTTTTTTTTCTTTTTTTTTTTTTTTACATATGTGTGAATAATTTAACAGGGCATTCATATACTCATGCTACCCGAAAGTGCTTACTTAAAAGCCTAACGTGTTCATATGATCACGGGGTACCCCAGCGTAACCGCTTACGTCACGAACTCAAAATTTCTCATGCGTGGTCTTCACACCTAAATAAGCTAAAATTACCAATTTCACCAAAATTTAAAAAAAATCCGGCGTTAATGGGTTAATTAAGCCTTTCAATAAATGTGACTGTTTACATATCTCTCAATTTACCCAATCCCTGTTCTTTCGGACACGTTCCAAACTTGTCATCTTCAATCTTTTACCGACAACTTTCAAACAATATAGTACTTGACCCATTTCCTATTCGCAAATTTTAAGTTGGATCCCACTTGAGAACCTGCAGGGATTCTGGGACAAATATTTGTACATGGAAAAAGCTGTACTTTACAAATAAGGAAACACTCTTTTTAGCGTTTTGACATCTTATATTTTACCATTTCGGATCATTGGAAGTGACATGGACTTTTCGATGAAGGCCGTTAACATTTTAATCCTTCCGCCATTGCACGTAGGGTTGATATTGAAACATAAGACCTGTTCAGTCTTCCATCTTTTAACAATAGCTTTCAAACGACACTTGGCCCCCTGGCCATTTGAAAATTTTGAATTGAACCCCGTCTGGGACCCTCCGAGGGACCCTGGGTCAATTTTGTTTCACTCAACACGTGGTACTTTTGAAATGATGAAATACTTGTTTTTCAGTTTTGATATCTGTTGAGCCATTTCAGATTTCTAGGGGTGGCCAAAGACTTTTCAATGCAAACTGTATTAACATTTTGACCTACCGCCATTTTGTACAGGTTTACCATAGAACATCGAAACTTATTCCATCGTCTTTCTTTTGTAAATAGCTTTCAAACGATATACTACTTCAGCCCCTTGCTATTTGAAGATTTGGAGTTGGACCCCTTCTGAGACCCTCCGAGGGACGCTGGGGCAATTTTGTTTCACTCAATACGTGGTAACATCGTATTTCCTTAGAAGCTGTTGCCGCCGTTCTCCATATTTTCTTCTGTCTGGCTCGAAGAACATTCTCTTGTTAATGGTGGCTCGGTGACGTCCGTTGAGAACCAATCGATCATCTCATGATATTTACTTACGTCTAAGTTTACTTTCGGAACATCGAATTTAATAGACTTGATCTCTTTCTCTGCCGACACTATTTTATTCTCCATTCTAAAACTTGGATGTCCTGCTTTCTGTCGATGATCAGTGCCAACTCTAAGTTTTTCGGGTGGGAAAGAGAAAAATTTCGCTTTATTTCAAATCAAACTCGTGGATATACATTGCTGAAATACTGTGGAAGCCAACGAAGTGCATCTTCTGGATTTTTGGTGTTAATATATAATCGTAGAATGCAATAACGTGTAGTCAGCCATCGTGACATGACTATTGCTCCAGGCTTTTTCTTCAGACGGTCTGGTGAACACAAACCTTCTGAAACGGCTCGGCAAATGTCCAAAAGGTATTGCTGATAATTACTAGACTGTGTATAAAATTACAATGTTTCTAATTTCTTATAAATTAATGATTTAAGTATTATTACAATCGTGTACAGTTCGGGGCATACAAATTGTTACAAAAATTTTAAGTCCAAATTAATAACAAACTCTTGCCCTGTTTTCTTATGCATCCAGAAATACATGTTTGAATCGATTATTTGCTTCTAGTACGATCCAACTTCAACTCCTCCCCTCCTCCACCTCTCCTTATCTAAAGCAGTGTGTGTGACGTAGTACACTCTTTAAATTCAGACGAAAAAATCAGGAATTAAGTTTACAATGTTATAGCTCTAAAACAGTCTTTCTCATTCGTTTGTTCTGAAATATCTTTTACGAGCCTATTTTAAAAAAAGTCACACAATCTTCCCATAGCTTCATTAATACCTTTAGTTTCATTCTTTCCCGTCTTTAAAGACTACAATCTACACTGCTCCACAAAACTTAAGCAACCCGAGAGAACGTGGTATAAGTGAAGTGTGGGGCCCATTCAACACTGGTTAGTGGCATGCACATACACAGAGACACACAGGCAAGTCGAGCACCCACTCTATCGCATAAGCAGCATCGTTGCAAGCGCGGTGAACAACTTATGCCATGAGCCGTACACCACAGCCCAGTAGTGTCCGAGGCTCCAAGCATTGAGTTAGTGGTTCTTGTGTAGGGTACACACCTTGCAATGGCTGGTAGACGACATTTGAGTGACTTTGACAGCGGGCAAACAATTGGGCGGTGGAATTCGGCCTTTCGCAAGTGGAAGTGGCGCAGGAATTCCACGTGAACAAAAGTGTTGTGTCGAGGCTGTGCAATCGCTTTCAAAATGGAGTTGAAGTCAGTAGACGTCATGGAGGAGGCCGTCCGAAGAAGACGTCGGCCGTCGAGGACCGATTTCTTACAATTTCTGTCAAACGTAACCGTCAAGCTTCATGCTCTCACCTGGCCAATGAGTTGTTTCAGGCTACAGGACAACGCGTGAGTCGTGAAACTGTTCGTCGGCGACTCAATAGAGCAGGACTGTATGCAAAAAGGCCTGCGCTGTGTGTGCCATGAAACTGGAGCACAAACGTGCGCGTTACACATGGTGTCAGGAACATGTTGTATGGGGGGAACACCAGTGGGCGCGTGTCATGTTCTCCAATGAGTCGAGATTCAGCCTGTCGTCAGATTCTGATCGGACTTTAGTGTGGAGAGAGCCAGGAGCACGCTATCAGCCAAACTTCATTGCTAAACGGCCCTCCTATGGCGGTAGTTCCATTATGGTGTGGGGTGGAATTATGCTGGACGGGAAAACGGACCTCCATATTGTGCAACATGGCACTTTGACAGCACAACGGTACCTGGATGAAATTCTCAATACACATGTGTGCAATTTCCGCGGAGCATTTGGCCCAGACTTCCTGTTCATGGATGGCAATGCCCACCCACACCGTGCACATCGTGTGTCCGAGTATCTGGAGAGCGAAGGCATTACGCGTATTGCATGGCCTGCATATTCGCCGGACTTGAATCTCATCGAGCATGTGTGGGATGCTCTTGGGCGGCGAATAGCGCAGCGCAGTTCACCAGCACACACTCTCCGTGACCTGCAAACAGCTCTCCTCGAGGAGTGGCGCCATCTGCCGCAAGACTTGATCAACACTCTGATTTGCAGCATGGAGGCCAGATGTCGTGCCTGTATAGCTGTTCGTGGTGGTTACATGCTATATTGACTGCCTATGCCCTCGCACAACCCAGCTTCATCTATTGAGGTATCGTAGCGCTGAACTTTTTGGTCACCCTGTACATCCTAACTGTATTGTTCGTCTTCACTTGTGTTGCATTGTGCATCTGGACCGTCTGTTTGTTCATTATACTTGGTGCAGTGAACGTGTCGTTTTATTTTCTGCCACTTTCTTCGAGTTGCTTAAGTTTTGTGGAGCAGTGTATTAAGATGTTCCCTAAGAAATCTATGGAAATTGCCAATAACAGCAGTAAGTTTTGTGCTTCCTAAAGTCTGTAATGCACGCACAGAGCTCGAGAATATCTACTAACAGAAATGACTGTTATTCAATGATTCATTTCATTTCTTTTCAGTAATTGCAAGCAAATGATCCAAGAGCGTCCTTTGGGCAGGACAGGAGGATGTAACTTCCCCTCCCTTGAGCTTCATAAATACATATTGTTTGAGCAAATGTATAGTAATACACTAATAAAAAAGTGAAAAATTTTTGTCGGCGGAGACTCCCCCCCCCCGAATAAAATCTAAAATTACATTGCTTTTAGCAACAAACCTATAGAGTTACGATAGCAAATTGCTAGAGAGGATATTTAAAACTGGGGAAAATGATCGGACAGTATTCATATTATGACGAAAATTGTGATCTTGTGAAACAGAAGAAGGGAAGGTTTCGAACTGCGAGGATCACATTAAGCAGTTGTCGAATTAAGGTGGTGAACACTTCTGAGAACACCAGATGATTAGAAATGGAGAGAAAGATCTTGAGAACTGAGGAATTAAAAATTTAAAAAATCAGAAGCTTCCGAGATGGGTTTCGAACCGCGAACCTTGTAGTTATCAAACCATGACTTTATCCATTCTGCTACGGAGAACTCTGTACTCACGCACATACGTTTCCTTTAGCTACGTTGAAAGCTAACTTAATGGGATATTCCAAAAGTTGACTTGGTGGATTCGCCGTTCTGATAGGATATAAACCTCTTGTAACTTAGTTACAATCTGCATAAAGAACTTCTCCTTGTTCAGAACACTTTTTAGGGTAGTAGCATTTGTTAGTATTGTGTTAATTAGGTTACATTTGATAGAACCATCTGATAAAGTATTGCCAAACCCTGTGCGTCATTGTCTGTTAGGTGAATGGTTAATGTAAGTTATTCCTACGTGTATGGTCCGAGCTTCGAATCAAGACCCTTCTTATTGATTATTTTCTTTGAGCTACGCTCACACTGTGCATTCCACAAAATCAATTTTGAAGTAATGTAGTCACAGCTAGTTTAATTCGAAATTATTTTCAAATATGATATTTGTTTTTACATGTTTGGGAAATCGGGGAGAAGAAACGGGGAATCGTAATTCCATTCAAAAGTGAAACAGCAGACTCATAATACCTTCACCAAAAACGAAACACGATTACGATTCCCCGTTTTTTCTACATATTTTTTCTGAAAACATTTTAATGAGCAATAATATGCAACTGTTTTTAGATTCGGATTGGTTTGGGTTAACAGCTAGAAAATATAATCTTTACGTTTAATGTCCCACGATTATGCCTGTTAGGTTGAGGAAGACTATGATTAAAGCAAGTGAACTATGATGGACAAATTGGTAGAATGAGAAAGTGAGAGTGTCCAGAGAAGACCCACGAGCACGATGTTATCCGTCTCAAGCTTACTTGTCTTGGGAACGAACCAAGCACCCCACCTATCTGATAGTTCAGTTGGCGGAGTCTCAGTTTCGATTCCCGATGGGAAAACCTTTGAAATATTAAATGTCTTCGATGTATTTGTGTTCGTGTCCCTGTCGTTCAACGTTACTGGAAATAAATGTAAAACGAGAATAACCGAATATAATAGAGGTAAGTTGCGGAGATACTTTCGGTCTTTTTTTTTTTAAAAAAAAATAAACTTAAATTCTCTGGACTATAGTATTTTATGATGACCGAAATCAGTGTTTCATCTTTAATAAAATATTGCAATCGTAAACATTTGCAATTTGTTATATAGACGAGTGTTTCTTGACTCTTACTTAGAAGAGCAGTCTTAGGGTAGTGGCTTGAGCAGTCGTTTCGTAAGTCAAGGGTCCGCGGTTCGAGTCCCTCCGACGAAATTCATAGAAATATTATAATTTACAACGTTGATATTTCTGATGTATTATAACATGAAAAATAGTCAATTTCTCTCGTTCTTACAAGTTAGAATTGAAACGACTTCTTTCACAGGGGGAAAACTAAGATGACGTGACAGTCTACACTCTCGATTCCTACTGTCTGAAAACTTGGCGTGTTTCGCAAACAATTCATGAATACAAAACGGTTATCCTTAAGATCTAGTATGAGTCATAAATTTATAACCGTGGGACGTTAAACTTAAAGATTTCCTTTCATTTTTACAAAACTACTCAGGTGATTTTGTTGATATTTCATAAATAAATATTTTATTAATAACCTGATAATATAGCATAACTCATTTGTCCTGTAAAGATGTACGAGGGGAAGTTTCTTGTTGAGGGTGAGATATTCCAAACGATTTTTCAAAAACGATTCAGGTGATTGTGTTCATATATTATAAGTAAATTTGCCATTAATAAGCTAACAATATGGTATGATCTATTTGTTTCTGGGAGTAGATGGTAATTTATTCTTGGCAGTGGGTCTTTTTTTCACTCGACTTTCTTTAAATTATATGTGCTTTATACTTTGGGAAGAGTTACTTATCGGAAGATATTATCAGAAATGAGTCAGGTAATTTGTTCGTGTTTCATAAATAAATATTTTATTAATATTCCTATAATGTTGCATAAATAACTTTCATGAAAATATCCATATAGGGTAATGTACTTTGTGGGGTGAGTTTTTGACGGCTTTGTGAAATACAGCCTCTGTGATTTTGTTGGTTTATGTACAAATATTTCATTAATAGCCCTAACATATGATATCATTTTCTTATGAAAAAATCTGTAAGAAGTAGTTTAATTTTGGAGATGAGTTTTCTTTGGCCGAAAACTTCCGAAAACCCCTTATAATGTTGTTCCTACTTTACAAGAAAATGATTAATTAATAACTGCAGCACAACATGATTTAGTTTAAGGAATTGGAACGAGAGGGCTTAGTACGATGGTCTGTAACTCTTATTTAATGTTTCTTTCTTCCTTTCATTCATTCATTCATGCATTTCTTCATTGTAGGAAAGCACACACACACCAGAGCCCTGCACGGACCGGGCGCGCCCGGTTCGGCCCGGTGCCCGGCCCGGCCCGACCCGTTTCAAGTAATATCAAACTGGACCGGGCCCTAAGCGGGCCGGGCATATTTCGGGCCGAGCCGAGCCGGCCCGGCTCGGCCCGATACTCTGAAAGACGGTTCGGAAACTAATGTTGTCAGCCTATTTGTTTTTTTAATGTCTTCCACTACCTCTATTTTTGCCGTGTTTGTACGGTCTTACTGTCAGCCTATGTTAATCGTAATGTGTTTGGGAAACTGACTCTTTATTCAAGACTGTGATGTACTGGTAATACTATTACTATTACTACTTCTACTACTACTATTACTACTTCTACTATTACTACTACGACCACTGCTAATACTACTACAAGTGCTACGACTTTGCGTCAGAGTTGACATGTCTTGTTGTACCGAATTTACCTTCTAAGTACAGAATAAAATTGAGAAATGCTAGTTATTATGGCCGGTCTGCGTTGAATGTGAACCGATGCTTGATCTACGAGGGAGAATAGTGGCTCAATAGAAAAAACACTCACATCTGGTGCTAGAGGTCGTCGGATCAATCCCTGCTCATGCTATGTGAGCTTTGTTGTGGACAAACATCGTGTGCATGGGAGTTTCTGGGGTGGTCCCGCTTCCTCCCACTGTTTTCTTTCCACCAATTCATCCCATCATCATCCATTCAGCCTGAGCCGTAGTTACCTAAAGAACGTATGGTAAAGTCAAGTACTTGACCTAGTAAGTAGAATTTGGTACGCTACCATTGGACCACGGAGGGCAAAACCATAAACTGGCGTGCTCATAAGATCAGTGCAATTTGTAGTAATGTTCAATTAGCAAGGCAAATATCGAATGGTGTTACACGTTCATGTATGATGCTACAAATATAACAAAATATAATGATCAAATATATCACCAAATCGCCAGGGGCGATTAGGTGTTCCTGGAACGGTGGCTCAGTGGTTGAGCGTTCACCTCTGGTGTATGGGGTCCCTGGTTTGATCCGAGCTCTCGCCAAGTGAACTTTGTGGTGGACAAACACCGTGTGGGAGATTCGCGGCGTTCTCCTGTTTCCTTCCACTTTATTTACTCCACTATTTCATTTATTTCTCACCATCGTCTCCTTTAGGCTAGTTGGCATAACTTGGAACCACCTACCAAGAAGAATAAACTAATGGATTGGGAAGATAGACATTCAGTCTCTGGTGAATTTGATGATGAAGTAGACATCTACCTCAACATGTCATCATGTGTAAGAGAACTAGATATACTGCAGTGGTGGAAGCAACAAGAACAAACATTACCAAAATTGTGTAAATTAACGCGTCAGTATCTCGTCATCCCTGTTTCTAGTGCGTCTACTGAAAGAGATTTTAGTACTCAGGAACGGAGAAATGCTCTAAAGCCTGAAACTGTTGAATCTGTTTCCGTGCTATTCGATGCGTACAAGGACATAGAGTAAAGCGATGTTCATTTTGCACTATTGGTTTCTTAGGAAACCTTATATTTTCATTTTCTTAATATCAACTATCCCTTCTATTATATGTGATGTTAAGAGGCATTTTTGATAGCTGATATCTATACATTTTTCATTCAGGGGACTTTTGAGGTATTTTTTGATCAACAATGATATGTGTGGATTTTGTTTTGATTTACTGCCTCGCATTCCGTCATATAGCTCTGTTATTTACTTGTTACGCACCGTTCCAGGAACACTTCATCGATCCTGGGGTCTGGGTGATTTATTTGATCATTGTTTTTGTTATTATTATTGTAGCATCGAATTATAAAGAATACAGGAACATGTAATATGATTTGGAATCTGCCGTGCTAATTGAACATTACTACAAATTGCGCTAATCTTATGAACACGCCAGTTCATGGTTTCGGTCTCCGTGGTCTAATGGTAGCGGAACAAATTCTAATTAGTAGGTCAAGAACTTGACTTTTTCATATGTTCTTTAGGCAATTACGGCTCAAGACGTATGGATGATGATGGATGAATTGGTGGAATGAAGACAGTTGAAAACGGGCTAATCCAAAAACTCCCACGCTCACGATGTTTGTCCACCACAAAGCTCACATAACACGAGAAGGGATCGATTCGACGACCTCTAGCACCAGATGTGAATGCATTCTACTGGCCAGACTACGCAGACTGGCCATAATAACTAGTATTTCTTCGATTTTTTCTGTACTTAGATTGTAAAGTATGTACCACCAGACATGTCAACTCTGACGCTCGTAGCAGTTGTAGTAGTAGAAGTAGTAGTGGTAATAATAATAATAATAATAATAATAATAATAGTAATAGCAGTAGCAGTAGTAGTAGCAATAAGAGTAGTAGAAGTACAGTACTTTACAGTCTTGAATAAAGAGTTAATTTCCCAAATACCAGTGGCGGCGGTTGGACGTTAAAAGTGAGGGGGCAAGACATGATCTGAATATTTGTGTATAAATGTTAGTTTTCCTGGTTGTTTCTAACATTTTGTTTGACGAAAGGTTGTATAACTAATAGGATACTATATTTTCAGTTAAAATACCGTATATCGTATATAATAGTTCATTAAGTAAATTGAGAAGAACAACGCAAGTAGATACTAGCCCTTTGTACTCTTAAACAACGAAAGTGTAAGAAGAGATTTGATTCCTTGCTCATGAACATCTTAAAATTCTGTCTGGAAAATTGTGTGATCAGATTATTTAATAAATTTGCAAAACAAATAAATAGAAAGGATAATATTAATCATAGTAATGAATAATGATACTTGTTTTGCAAAAGTTATATTGAAACTGAAGATTAATGAAAAACTTAATATTTAATTCTACACATGCTATTAAATGTATGTTATTACTCTTAGAAAATGAAAGGCAGTAAATACTACAAGCATATGCTACGGCATTTAAAGAAATATTTGCTTTTGCAACTTCTTGAAATATGTTCGTTGCCAGTAGGTGCAATTTTCACTTTCTTGGAACACATCAAAACACAAAAATACTTAGAATCAATCCACACTTCAGTTATACAAAATAAACTTAAAACCTAGAATTATGTTCAATTTACTAAATTTTATTGTATATACACTCGTACATCCTTAAACACAACACTTCACTCGTAGGCCTATATTACACTACAAAACAATGGAAAAGGTAGAAGTTGTTTCTTATCACGCTCTTTTTAATCGATATTCCTTACTTTAGAAAGAAGAAAAGACATTTTAGGAACTGTCAATTTTTGTGCAATTAAAGAATAACTTGTGAAATAGGCCCTACTTTTTTGCATAATGTTCTTTCGATTAGCTTCAAAGCGGCTCACTAACATATCGAGCTCTTGTAAGAAGAAATGAAAGTATGCTGAAATTGTGCTCCAATAGGTTATTTTTGGGGGTTATTTTCTGTGGCGAATAAAACGCAATTACTGTAGCTTTCTTTACTCCACGGGAAGACAACCAATACGTATTCACGCAACAGCAAATATTATATGGCAGCACTTTTTCCTATTAATCAGTAACACATACAAAATCGTTACATTTCCAAATGAAACTATATACATTAATTGGTTACTTCAAAAAAGTGCGGGGGCAACTGCCCCCCTTTGCCCCCCCCTAATCGCCGCCCATGCCAAACACATTACGATTAACACAGGCTGCCAACATTAGTTTCCGATCCGTCTTTCACAGTGTTCGGGCCGAGTCAGGCCGGCCCGGCTCGGCCCGATTTGTGCCCGGCCCGTTTCGGCCCGGTTAGAGCCCGGCTCGAGATTCGGGCTGGGCCGGGTCGAGCCGGGCACAGAATTCAGATCCATTCGGGTCGGGCCGGGCCGTCTTCAGGCCTGGTTTGCAGGGCTCTGACACACACACACACATATATATATGTATAGATAGATAGATATAGATATCAACACGAAAAATAAGTTCCGATTTAGGAATATTTCGTTTGACAAGCAGTATTTCGGAACAGATGAAATTCGTAACCTTTGGGTCCAGTGGGGATATCGATAGTTCATGATTGATTCAAGTAATTATAAGAAGGCAATGTGTGTAATTTTCAATGAAACATCAGTGTTGATGTTTAAGAGTGTAAATTTTGAACAAGAGCAAGTAACTCGAATTAGTTTCCGTGTGACTCATTCAATTGCGAAGCATCGGAAACCATTTACTGACGGCAAATTAATCAACGATTGCATGATTATTGAAAACATCCCTTTGTCAGCAAACATCGTAGCTCGAAAGTAGATGGTGTTGCACAAAATGTATTAATTCAATTGTCTGACAAAAATGGACAATTATAGTGGTTCTCTTTGGCCTTGGATGAGTCACAGATGTTTACTTCTCAAGTGTTACTTTTTATTTGAGGGGTAGGTACAAATCATGGAGTGTTTCAAGAGCTTCTTTGCATTTATAAGAATTCAGGGCACAACCACTAGATAAAGGAATTGAAAATGTAGTTCAGAAAACCCAATTTTCATTGGGAAAACTTAAAGTGTATCAATACTGATGGTGGTAAAAATATGTGTGACAAAACCAAAAGTGGTATTGCTGTCGTTTCAAAGGCAGTAGAAAATGACAGTGCTTGAATAACATTAATCGTAAATTTCATTATTCATTCATCAAAGGAAAATGCTTAGATATGTCACAAGGTTTAAGACTAGTCATATCAGTTGTTAATTATTAGATCACATGCTCTTAATGAATTTCGCGAGTTTATTGGAGAGATTGGAGGAGATGATTTGCCATATATGGCAGTACGCTAGTTTAGGTCTGGAAAAGTCTTAACGCAAACTTTTGAGCTCTGAATAATAATAGATTTTTCTTAATGAAAATAATCGTCCTCTGGCTGAATTATAGAAGAGTAGAAGTTAACATTTTTTAGATTTTACTAAACATACGAATGACTTAAGAATACAAGGAAGAAAACAGCTTCTTTCTGATGTATATACTCACATTATGTCCTTTCGTCAAAAATATTGTATTGTTTCTATCATAATGTGGCAGATTGGATCGGTGGTGGTCGGCGGCCGTAGTTTGAGACTACTCTTCTGGAAAGAAAAAAAAAACATAGCCAAAATGGCAATATACATGACAGTAACAGCTATTTCAACTAGATTCACAATCAGTAAATCATTAAGTGCCGTTGAAGAAAATAATATTTAGCAATATTATTGAAAAATACCATATAACGCGCTGTCATGAGTTGATTAAGTTTATAAGCTAGTCATCAGTTTTGGTGAATATATCATTCAACCGGTATATTTCATACTATTATTATACAATTCATACATAAATATGTCTAACCATAGCTTCTGAAAATTATGCGCATTTTTAACTGGCTAGGTCTGCTATATTACATAAAAAGTTCCTTCACCACACCCTTTAGTTTAAGGGCTAAATATTATTTCAGTCATATGTCTACATTTGAGGTGTCTCGTTTTCTTCCATATTCTCCATCCATCAATATCCATAATCATTTCGTTTCATCCGTCTCCTGTAGTTTAGAAAACATGTTCGTAATACCGCACATTAAGATTCTCATGAAGTCTAACATACACAAAGAGATTGAATTATCTTTTGATATTTGAAATAAAAGGATTAACAAAAAACTACATCTCTCAGTATTATTTTAAATACCAACAACTTATCAAAAGTAACCGCATGAAATTAATGCTTTGCTTCTTCGTGTTTATAAATAGCGTAACGTAAATACATAGTTTTGGACTATGTGATACTAAAAATGCCACATAGAACATGGAAAATAAAAGTGCTCTATTATGTATTTATTATGCATATGTTCTACATCAAAAGAAGATTCAATTGTTAAAATATAATTATGCCAAGTGAAAGATTCAGAAAATTAAACCTGTTTCTATTTCATTAAATTCATAAAATAACTGAAACAAACTTCACAACCACATACTACATAAACGAGTTAAGGCTATTTACAAATTCATAAAAGTCGAAATTACGAGTCAAAAGATGTAAATAAAGCAAATGTAAGAAATGTTTAATATTTAAAAACATCAAATAATTCATATATGACTGCTATTATCACAATTCAAATATAAATGTCAATATTTATAAATAGACGGACGTTATAGCTCATTCTTCTCTTCTCCATCCTTCCCACTTATGTGGGATCAACGTTTCTGATTAATCTTCTCCATGAAGAATTGTTCCAATATTCTTTCACTGATAGACCTTTCTCCCTGGAAATATCCTTAATCATCCTTCTTGGTCTCAATCTACTTCACCAATTAGTGATGAGCGCAAGAAATGAAATATCTGAGTTTTACGTCCCACGGTTATGCCGGTTAGGCTAAAGGAGACGGTGATGATGAGTGATGAATGAAATGGTGGAATGAAGAAAGTGGGAGGAAACGGGAGAACCCCAAGAAAACCCACGCACACGGTGTTTGTCCACCACAAAGTTCACTTGGCAGGGGCTGGGATCGAACCCGGGACCCCAAGCAATAGAGATGAACGCTCTACCACTGAGCCATCGCGGCCCTGATGAGCGCAAGAGTCTTGGTCTTGAAGTTTTTGCAAGAGTCTTGCATGCAAGACCAAGACCAAGACTCTTGTGCGAGAGTCTTGCACAAGTTCCGGTACTACTTGAATTTTTTTTTTATAGAATGTACAAAGAAGGGAAAAAAGGATTACATCATTTACTTGAATTTCTTGGCTTTAGTAAAAATGCCGCTGGAGTGAATGTGTTCCCAGTAGTTTATGCAATCCGTGAGAGTCGATCTGCCCCTATACGTTGAACAATTGTTTATCAAGATAACTTTTACCTCGTTAGGTATTTCGCACATCGAGGATTGAGCGATATAACATTATACTACAACAATAAATCTATATTATAAAATTGGAATTGACTATGTTTGTGGACTCCTAATCTCTTGAATCGATCTCAAATTATCAACATAGATGAGGTCTGGGCTGGGAGTGTTTTTATCATTTCCATTGACGATAAAATCTAGGGGAGTGAAGGGGGAGTTAAAAATAATAAATAAAACTTAATAACTATTGAACCAAACGACCTATCTCGATCAAATTTTGAACATAGATGAGGTTCAAGCCTGGAATGTTATTTGTTAGTTCACTTTGACGGAGCAACGTAGGGGAGGAGGATGAGGGGGACATACAAAAACATCAATGTAAATAAAAATAAAAGTGACTAAGTTCGTGACTTAATAACTCTTAAACCACCCAACCGATCTCAATCAAATTTTTAACATGCACGAAATTTGGGACTGGAAAGTTTTATATAGTTTCATTTTGATGGTAGAAATTAGGGGGTGGAGGAGGGGAGGGGGGATATATCAGGCACGTTGCCAGGATTTCGTAAAGGCATGACATTGTAGCGCCGCGAGAACCCGTAAGGGGGCGAGTTCAAGCGAAACCACCGGTAGGACTTTTCGGATAACATTCTGATCTTAATAAGGCTACTCCTATCCTTGCGAAAAGGCAAAAGCTCGTCAAATAGTCGCTTCCTCAATCTCACAAAATATTACGAGGTTCCAGGGACGGTGCCAAAGCAATAAACACAATCAATACGCATAAATAATAGTTCTCTGGATCACACCGATAGCAGGGGTCTGAACCCGGAGCGGTGTGATTTATGATACTAAGCCTGAGGCTATGGCCTCAACAAGAGAAGAGGTCGTTCAATTTAAGAGAGGCGCAATGAATCATTAATCCGACAGAGGTTATATTACAATATTACAGAAGGATACTTAGTATTTAACTGTCCGCCGTGATGTCAACTTAGACACATTAATAGTTAATCAAATACATAATAATATCTATAATTAAGGCGGGGCCACCCTACTGGCTACTAGAAACACTTCCAGGTTTTGTACATCAAAAGAGAGGGGGTTCAAACACATCCCGATATCAATGATGACATCACGAGGGGCGGACTAAACAATAAAGTAAAAGTGCGCCTCGTTAGTATTGACAGGGTTCAAGCAAATGGGCAGTTACAGCAAGGAGATTAGTTGAACGACCAAACGATTAGAACCAATGATCATTTTAATTCAATTAAGTAATTTACTAGGGCTTAAGAATATTCATTTATGTACTAAGTATTAAGCCAATTGAGGAAGCGACTCCCCTTGGTTAAATGAATTACTACATTACAATTACCATATTGAAAAGCCGCAAGGATAAGAAGATGGTTCGTCGAGGTGAACAAAAGAATAAGGAACACATGATTTACACTAAGAGGCACTTTCCTACCAAAGCCCTCTTACACTATGCACTGGCGACACACAACACTACTGCAAATCAAATTACACAATTTAATCACAGATGACGTAATTAACTCACTCACTACAGTAATCTCTTGAAGTTGGCAAACTAGGAGCGGAAGTTGATAGCCCGAGCGGATTGGCTTCTTACCTGTAGGTGGATGCATAGTAGAGATCAGCAACAGGCGTCTCAGTCGGGACAGGAGCTTGACTTACCAGACCCAGTGGCAGTCCCTTGAAAGGGGGACGGGAGTCCCCAGAAACTGACAGGACTACAATCGAAACTACTTGTAGATTCACTCTCATGCCGATCCACCGTAAGGTGACTTACCACTTAGTCGTAGTGTGTGGTCTTATCGGAAGCGTCTCTCTCTATATTGTCGGAGAGGTAGGAAGTTTCTGTTGGTCTGTTATAGTAATAATAATACGAAAGTAATACGAGTGTGTTGCGATAGATTTATTATCAGAGAGTTCAGTTTCTCTACAGACCATAATAAGAAACAGTAAAAAGGATCGCTATCGGGTCACCAATTTGATTGAAGTTAAAATCACATGTTTACAAATACATGATGTTTAGTTGTTAGGTGTGGCGTGTTGGACAGGAGCTATCAGGAAACAGTTCCATGAAAGTAGGGCGAAGTAATTATTTTAGTCTACAGAAGAATTCAAATTTGAGTAAGTGTACGATGCTCTCTGGGAGAGCTAGTAAAGAAAAAGTACTTACTCACAGAACACCAGGGGTGCCCATGCCCCCCAAAGCTCATGGCGCACTCCCCCCCAAAACTAATAATCTCTTCCCTCCTCAAAACTTAAGTCCTCTAAAAACAATTGCCCAGTGTAGCAGTAGTTTTTATAGTACTAGTAATTGTTATTTTTGTTGTTGTTTTTATTTCCTGTAGTAGTATTATAGAATGCTTGTAGTAGTAGTAGGGGCAGTAGTAATTATAAAAATGGCATTACTTTTATTAGTAGTCTTGGTAGTGTACAATACTAAATATGTTCTATAAGGATATTGAAGGGTATAAAAACTTCTACACACTGTGTATGGCACAGGTATTCTTTTTTTTTACAATTAGTAGTATTATTTTTTCTTTACAAAATATTGATATAATTCCCTTGTACATGAAAAGTAAGACGCAAGTTACAAGTTATTGAGTTTGATACCAAAAGAAAATGTTACCCTCGAAATTAGCCTACAAAAAGAAGTGATACCCAACAAAACACATTCCTGTAAAAGAGCCAAGTACGAGTGGCCTTAAAAAGAATTGAAATCACAAAAATAGGCGCCAAGTTCTGGTGGACAACAGTTACAAACACTCACTGGCTCACTTCAAATTTAGATTTGAAACTTGGCTGTTGTCTGTATGGTTACCACTAGCTCACAATTATGTCAAACTACTTTATAATTTTCAACAGACAACATAGGCAAGTTTCAAACCTAAATTTGAAAGTGATTCCTTGAGTGTTTGTAACTGTTGTTCACCAGAACTTGGCGCTCAATTTTGTGATTTCAATTCTTGGCGCTATTTTAACCGATCTATTGTTCGGTTACGTTTACATTTATTTATTTATTTATTTATTATTGACGACATGTAATACGTAACAATATTCTGTTACTACTTGATGCATGATGAATGATCATATTTTCTATAGTTTTCTATGTGTGTGAATGTGTGATTACATTTTCCAGGATCTGCGAAAAACGAACAACTGCCTAGCTGGCTTCACTCTGTACAATACATGGAGCTGAATATATAGAATACTACTGGAGCGACCTCTCACGGAAAGTCTCTATTGTACACAGTGATGCCACTTTTGAGCTGGTTTTCAGTTTACCGCAGGCCCTGGAAAATGTAATCGCACAAACAGAAAACTATACAAAATATTATCATTAATTCATATTATGTATCATGTAGCAATTGAACAGCATTACTTATTAAGTGTCGTACATTGTATAAATAAGAAATAAATAAATGCTCCCAGCAGAAAATGGGTAAATTACCTACACAAAGCGATAAACCGACCAGCCCATCCTTTCATATAGCAACTTGCGCGGTACTTCATTCATAGAGTTTCTAAGCAGGGGGTAGAGAGATTCATTCTCGAGATTTAAAAAAAAATCGCATCGTGTTCCAATGTTATTCTGACGACAGCAAAATTACTTATTCGACATTAGAGTAAAATTTTTCCCCAATTTTTTTATTCCCCCCAATTTTTTTCTCGATGACACAACTTGCGCCATTCATCCCTCCTGTGGGCGGCCCTTCTCTCTTAAAACGAACCAACCTTTCCTTTAATACGGCTACTTGCGCGGTACTTCATTCATCGAGTATCGAAGCAAGGGGTACGGGGGTTCAGCCCGGAAAATTTTTGAAAATTAGCTTCTCAAAATCGTGTTTTAATGCTATTCCGACAGTAAAATTGCTAGTTCGAAAGTAGAGTAAAATCCCCCCCCAAATTTTTCTCAATGGCGCAGCTTGCGCCATACATCCCCCCTGTGGGCGACCCTGCAGAACACAATATAAATTCCAAAAGGTTGGCGTGGAAACGGTCATCACGCCGTATACTTGACACAGCACTTTTTAGTCTTTCAAAACTTCACTATACAACAAACTTCACTATACGGCACTAAGTCAAAAAATACTTAATTACCACTAAATTAGTTGAGAGTCACTCTGCAAGGAGTGCAGAGGACGGCTCCCCACGAGGGGGAAGAGAAAGCACGGATTATGTGCTCATCGCGCTGTTCGGTGGTAATGAACCTCTTGAGAGATCATCCCCGAGGTTTTATGTGTCAAGCTTGGATGTCTCAATCTTACGCCAGATTGTGCAATCATTAGAAAAAATTCTTTAGAATCTGATTGGATGTAAATGATGTAATGGTTCGGAACACTTGGTGAATTCTGATTTGCTAAAGGTGATCTCATGCTACTTATGAGAGGCGCACGACATTTCTGATATCTGTAGAGTTTCCAAAACGCACACACCTTCACAAAAGAAAAAAAATACAGACATGGGTTCCAACTAAAACCAGTAAAGATTACACAACATTATACCAGAAAAGGGGTGAAACAAGCCTCTTACAAGTGCTCGGTTCAAAGGTCATTCTAGCAGCTGGGTAAGTATTAAGTCAGCGCTAAATATAGATTCTGGAGTAATATCAGACGTAAGATTCTAAGAGGGTTTGGTAACATTAATATCCGACTGATGATTCACCTTAAAACAGAGAAGTTATTTCAAAAGGGGAAAAGAGAGAGAGAAAAAATAATCTTATCGTCTCGTAGTTGGTCGTAAGAACTGGGTAGGATGTCTGGAACGAAATGCGACAGACATCTGTCTCTGAAAACCTATCGTCTTCACAAGAGTTTTAAGAAATAAAATTGTTCCACTGGATTCGTAAGTGAAGAAGTTTGAGAATAAATCTGGGTGATATTCACATAACAATTGATTTAAACAAATTCTCGTAAGTTATGCAGGGGAGAACTTGTCGTGGAGGTACAGGGTGTTTGCAAAAACACCGCAAAAAGTTTGGTCGAAATTTTAGCCACGACAACATGAAATACTGTGGTCATCACACGAGGGGAAGGATCATTCTAAACTATTTTACTGGCAACAAATATTGGTTCGTTTAGTCAGGATTTGGTAATGAGGGGAGGAGGAACAACATAGATGAAGTTCAGGCATGGAACGATTTTTATCATTTTACTTTGATGGTGCAACGTACGGTTGGGAAGGGGGAGGAGTAAAAAAATAACAATTGAAGTGACTGTCTTTGTGACTTAATAACTTTTGAACCAGCCGATCGATCTCAATCAAATTTTCAACATAGATAAGGTTCGGACTTGAGATGGATTTTATCATACCACTTTGACGGTTGGCTTTAGCACAGGAGGAGGGGAGGGGAAATGTACAAAACTTAGTGAAACTTAATAAATCTGGAACCACTCGATCTATCTCGATTATGTTTTCAACATAGATGAGGTTTGGACCTGAGATGGTTTCTGTCGTATCACTTTGACGGTGTGGCTTAGGGGAGGGGGAGGAGAGGGATATTTAAAAATGATCGAAAATGACCGATATTATAGTGGAATGTATAGTTTTGGGGGTCACTGAGATAGCCAGGGACACTTCCAATGCTGTTTAAATCCAAACTAAGCCCCGTAGCTTGGCGGAGGGGATATTATATATATATATAGTGGTCATGCATCAATGATGGAAAATTCGGGAGATAAATCTACAGGTAAAAACAAGCAAAAATGTCATATGAACATCGGGTGAATGCGTCTTCGTTTGGACGATAGAGGCGTCTGAAATGTCACCTTCCCAAGCGGCAATTTGCAATATCGCAAGAACGGAGAGAAATACAAATGTCGGGTCGAAAGATATCAAAGGAAACCCCATCCGAAGAATCCAATCATGCATAAGTGATGGCGAAATAGTGATAGCGCCAGGGGGTACAAACGAAGTGAATGCAAAGCGGAGAAAAAGTTAACAATTTACACTGACAAAACGTAGGAGAGGATGTTACATGGAACATGCAGCAACAAATATTAATGAACAAAGACAACAATATCTACACTGTATAGACACTATGGGAGGCGGAATGTAGGAATACAGTATCTGTATAACGGAGAGAAATAAGAATGTCGGGTCAAAAGATATCAAAGGAACACCCATTCGAAGATTCCAATTATGCATATGTGATGCGGAACTTTGGCGGCCCAAGGGGCACAAAGAATGTGAATGAAACACGGAGAAAAGTTCTAGCATGGATGTTGTTCTCAGATGAGGCATTCATACGGGATGGCATCACAAATGTCCACAATGACCATCGATGGACACCTAACAACCCGCATGTAGTTATAGAGACGAAGCATCATCAGCGTTTCCAATTGCATGTGTTGGCGTGTATTATTGATGATGACGTTGTGAAACAACACTTCTTACCACAGCGATTGAACGCAAACAATATCGTATCTCCAGTTTCTGTCCTAGGGCTTACCTATTCTACTTAAAGACGTGCTACTGAGGACACGACAGTGTATGTGGTTTATGCATGGTGGCATCCCTGCCCATTGATGTCACACTATTCGTGCATATCTGAACGAAATATTTCCACGCAGGTAGATAGATCGTGGAAGCAAAGGAACATGGCCCCCACATTCACCCGATCTGAATACCCTAGACTTCTTCCTGTGGGGTTACTTGAAGAGTCTCGTGTATACACGGCCCGTGCATGACATTGAAAATCTTCGCTGTATTAGCTGTATTTGCCATACTACGGCAAACACCAGCGATATTGCCAAAATCAGAGAATTCTTATGCCATCGTGTAACTGTCTATCTCGAAGAACAAGGAGGACATATTGAACACCTTCTTTAGGACAGCATTAGGTTGACCACGATAAGTACAATACCTTTTGTTTTTACAGTACACTGGGCCTTATCTTCCGTACTTGTTTTGTACGAATCATCACTAAGAGTGTTTAACAGTTTCTTTGTAACTCCCATGCGCCGCCACTTTTTGCAGTACATGAGCATAATTGGATTCCTCGGATAGTGTTTTCTTTCATATCTTTTCACCCGACATTCCTATTTCTTTCTGTTACAAAGATACTTTATTCCTACATTCCGCCTCTCATAGTGTCCGTACAGCGTAGACATTGTTGTCTTTGTTCATTAACATTTGTTGGTGCATGTTCCATGTAACATCCCCTCCTACAGTTTGTCAGTGTAAATTGTTCACTTTTCACCGCATTTCATTCAATTTGTTTTTTGCCCCCTCTGTCGCCGCCACTGTTTCGCCATCACTTATGCATAATTGGATTCTTCGGATGGGGTTTCCTTTGATATCTTTTGACCCGACATTCGTATTTCAATCCGTTCTTGCGATATTGCAAATTGCCGCCTCGGAAGGTGACATTTTAGATTCCTCTAGCTTCCAAACGAAGCCGCATTCACCCAATGTTCATATGGCATTTTTTGCTTGTTTTCATATGACATGAATCCGTTATGCTTCTTAAATTATATGAATATGAGTTTGATGTGAAACCTGTAAGTGATACAGATTTTGACTAAATTAACAACAAAATGTCAAAATTAACGATTCAAATTAACTAAATCGAATAATAGAAATTTAACTGTCTTCAGAGACGGATATATATGATGTATATATATGTTAAATGAAGGGGACTACGTGCATGGACGTCAAATAGGTGACGTATGGACATGTGTAATAAAATATTATTTGAAACGACGAGGAAAGAACTCGTTTGACAAATTTTCTTTCAAGGAAAAAAAACTTTTAATATACCAGATACGATTTAATGTTACCAATATTAATCTGTATTTCTTTCTTTTTTCCTTTTCAAGGTTGAAATTTGATTGAGGTAACAACATTCTATGTACAATAATATATCCAATTATGTATACTTATTTGCATGTAATTAATATCTTCTTTTGTGTTTATTCTTAATATCTGTAATAAATGTTACAAAATTGTAGTTAGGAGATAGTTTCCTTCAAAGCAAATCTTAACCTATTTACTAATACATTGCCCGATGTGTGTGTATTTGAATGAATGATAACTCTAGTTTTAAGTGGTAACTTCTAAAGTCAATATAAAATACTAATATTTATTATGTATGTGTATTACTATAACATGCGTATCTCTGATCCATGACCCAGGTCATGAAGGTAACTAATCTTAAAGTAATCCAAATCGGCTTTGAAAGGCAAGGCGAATCAACGGGATAGGCTGGAGATAATGACAGTTTCTATGAAATTTCTAGAACTACGATTTGTGGAAAATATGTGAAACATTTGGATTTTTGTTTTCTTTCCGTGGCTAGCTCAAACATGTGTCCGACCTTCACTATGAAAATTCAGTTACTGGATGAAAGTTATTTAATACTCAGAAATAAAAGATAAATGATTAAATTAGAACTTCTCATCATCTGGGCTGGGTCAGGGTAACTCCAACTTGTGCAGGTACCTGGATCCAGGTCAGAGTAGTATGAGGGAACATGTGTCTCATCAGGAACACTTCAGAATTGATTTTCGAATATAAGATTTAAATATGAAGCATCTTCTAATATCTATTTAAGCTTCTTTACTATGTTTCAATAATTACCCCGTAGTTCTTTATTTCTATTTTCTTCTTTCTCTTCCTCTTTTATCTTCTTCTGTATTAATCATAGATTATATCCCTTTCCTGCAACGTTTTCTTCTGGTCTCTCTCGATCTCTAACATAATAGTCTTCTTTAGAAAACCTTTCTAATCCTCTTTCTTCCTTCTATACTCCTTTTTCTACTTCTCCCTTTTCTATCTTCCTCTTGACTTACTATATCCCTTTCTCCGTCTTTCCTATTTTTTTTATAAAACTGAAGAGAAGTCATGACTGGGAGTTAGTTGTAGCTATAGGCGCGGTCAATAAATTCAATTAGATTTCTCTTCGGAAGTCCGATATTAAATGACAAGTAAAGAAATATGTGTAGAACAGCAATAAAAAATATTTTACTTTATTTACTAATCTGACATATTAAAGATTGAGTTGGCGACAACTTGAAGTTGTCGCTTTATTTTTCTTCACCCAATCACGACTCTTAATTTCAGACTTGCTTACTTCACAGTAGAGCTCCTCCGTGGCTAAGCGGTTAGCGTAAGCGCCTTTGGCGTGGGAGACCCGGGTTCGATTCCCGGCGGGAGCTCATGTGGTTCGGATTCCACGTTAATCAGTAGGTCCACGTCTCATATAGCCTCGCTGCTGAACGGGACGTTAAACTCAACTCAACTCAACAATTACTTCACAGTATGCGTCACGCCCACATAGCCTGATGCTAGCAACATTATTTCAACATCACATTCACTTTAATCCAGTATCACACATATTTAACCTTAAGTTTACAACGTAAATCCCGCACAGTAATGACAGCAGAAGGGGAAAGAGGGTGGGCGCTCCCTGGTAGCTATGTCTGCCCCCAACTACTCCCCAGAAATGTTATGTTGTGATGTAGATAAAATAATATAAATATATCCTTTACAGTACATAGAAAAAAATGGCCACCGAAATTCTCTCTGCTTCTTTCTTTGCCCCTCACCCAAACACATTAAAACTGGCAACGACACTGATTCCATATGATATTCGTTCAACCTGACATTCACCTTATGGCCTAGTATTACATTTGTTTTGATATTGAATCTCCATAATTTGAAAACTTATCGAAGTTTCACACTCTGAAACTAAATTCACTTGTTGATATGATAACAACATGAAGACATGAAGACACCATCATTTAACAAGCTATCTTTCTTTGGCTTAAGGTCTCAAATTCAATTTATTAATTTCTAAAGAGAACAAGTCAACTCCTAATCCGTGTACATCAACGATCTTAATTACTGAGTGTTAATAGAAACTAGATGAAGATACTGACTATCTAATATTTTCTCCCACCTGAAGTATAGAACTTTTGAGCGAAACAAAATTACCAATAGGCCTATCTCAAAATAGTTAGAACAACCACCAATCTGCTAAAGTAGTGTCATATTATCTATTTCGTAGAAAATAGCATACTACTGCTACTACTACTAATATAATAATAATAATAATAATAATAATAATAATAATAATAATAATAATAATAATAATAATAATAATAATAATAATAATAATAATAATAATGTTATACGAATTGTGGATTGGAAAATTCATTGTCTGACTAGGACGGAAGCAATTATTTTATGTTTGTATACATTAGCTGCGTAGTTATATTTGTTAGTAGTCACTGTGTAAAACGTCATTTCTCTATTATTTCAGGTGGGGAGTCAGCAGAAGTGATAGAAATTTATGACATGGAGAGCATCGAGCTCTCATTAGGTAGGCTATCTACATAAAAAAGACTTACCACCAAGGAAATACATACGAACATGGAAGAGCCATACACTAGGGGACTCTGTGCTCTCGTATTCCAAAGTGGAAAAATGAGTAGCTGAATTTAGGAGTGACAGAAACAGCATTGAAGATGTCTCCCGCAGAGGCAGGCCTTCAACGTCGATCAATACAGAAAATGTGAATAAAATTCGTGGCCTGATTTTGAACGACCGCAGAATCAAAATCGGAGAGATAGCTCAGATTGTGTTATTTTCTACAAGCGAGCACAAAACATTATCGTAAACGAATTAGCGCTTTTTCAGGTGTCCGCGAGAGGGTGGCCAAGCTGCTTTCAGCTGAACACGAACGCAATCGACTCACTCTTCCCCGTGATTGGTTGGAACTGAAAGTGATCTGGATGAGTTTATTGTTAGATTTGTGACTATGGACGGGATATAGATACACTATCATACACCGGAATCAAAACAGTAATCGAAGCAATGGAAACGACCTGGATCTCTTGTCCTCCTCCCTCCTCCAAAAAAAAAAAAAAAAAAAAGTAAACTAGTTTTGTCGGCAAACAAAGTTATCGCATCAACTTTTTGGGATACTAGAGGAATTATCCTGATTGATTTCTTGGAAAAGGGAAAGACTGTCAATTCTGAATAGTACTGCACCCTTCTGCGCCATTTGCGTGAGATAATTGGAGTTAAAAGGCCAGGAATACTGCGAAGAAATGTGTTGTTTCACCAGGACAATGCACGCGTTCACATATCCCTTGCATTCATGGCACAAATTCATTCCTGTGGGTTCGAATTTTTGCCGCATCCGCCCTATTCACCTGATCTGCGACCCTCGGACTTCTTTAGAAACCTAAAAAAGTTTTTTTGTAGGACTCAGCGATTTTTTTTCGGATGTAGAGGTCAGGCTACGAACTTTCCAATCCACCTTCGTATAATAATAATAATAATAATAATAATAATAATAAATGATATAAATAATAATAATAATATTATAATAATAAAAGTGAAATGAAACCTTAAATTATTTATTTTAGTCTAATGTCCTATGCGTATGCTCTTTAGTCTAACGAATAAATATAATACGATTATGAAGAATTGGTATAATGAAATCGTAGGAGGAAACGGGAAACGCATAGTGTAAAGAAATAATTATATTCATACGCTTATCCATCATTCGTTTATTAATGTATATTATTAGTCAAAATCAGTGGAAATTCATGTAGATTTGCATCAGTTCCAGACTATTAGACTACCGACATGTTTGTTTCTATTGCCAATTCTGTTTGGGCTATTTGTCTACACAAATTTACAATGAAAACGGAGTGCATTTTTTTTTTTAAATTTGGTGGTGTCTGAAAAAAGGTGCAGAGAATAGATGGTCACAAAATGCAAAATTTGCATTGATGACGTGACGTAGTAACTTGGTTAGTAATGTCGTATCACAAATTCACAAAACAAATTAAGATGGATTATCAAACCTGAAATGCATATTTTGTGATAAATTGATATGTAATCGGTCATCCAGGACTCTGTCTGACTTGATACTTAGAAATTACCTTAAGCGAGTAGTTACCATTCTTTGGCTCATAAATCAGAGACTCACAATGTAACATTGTATTGAAGTTTATTAGATCACCACTTCTAAACTTTCTTATCGATTAGTCATAACAATTTTTAAAAGGGGAAGGCAGAAAGAGCAATAAGTACAAGAATAAACAAATCTCTTACACTATCTACATTCAAAGTAAACTATCAAAATCTTTACCCTAAACAAAGGGCTAATTCTCTAATTAGTATGGTCTTAAAACATGGCAATAAGAGTAATAAACTCCGGAGGGAACTGCAACTATATCGAGGAGTAGTACTTTGAGAAGTAATTTATGAAATATTGAAAAGATAATAAGTTCAGAACAATCCCTCTAAATATTTTGGTCTATGATAAGCTGGCATATTACCGCAAAAAAGAAACAAATACCTTAATGAATGTGACATTAGCCTTTGAGAGACTGAAGTAAACGTATCACTCTTCGCTTCAGCTTCGACGTACGATGAATCTAATGGAACTGTTCGCAAATATTTCAATTTTAGTGGAATTTATTGTTATAACAATATTATTGCTACTGCTATTATTTCCTTCCTGTTTGTTTGTATTTGTGCAACCACTGTCACAGTCAGCGTAGACATCCGGCGTGCGTGCAATATGGGCAAATTGCGTGATTTGTTTTTCAAGGTTATCGCAGTTGATGGAATGTTATTATTGGTATCATTTCAATATCGCTTTCAAACACATATACAATTCAGGACTTGGAATTTACACCATGTAAGCTGTACCGTACCAAGGACTCTACTTAGACTTTCCGCTCTAAGGGAAAAACGTTAAACGTTTATCAGAGAGAGAGCGTGAATTGCCTGGAAGTCACGCTAAACCTATAAACAAGGCAACAAAATATTGGTTCATAGGGCAATATCAATACTCTGTGAAAATTGGTTTCCCGTTAAAAATTAAGGAGAGAAATAAAATAATACTTTGTATGTAACCTAGCTATAGAGCTTGCATTAATAAAAGAAAATGCATTTTCCTTGGGGAGAAAAAAATGGTTAAATATTTACAGGGAAATGTCGGAAACGGTGATATTTTCAAGGTACGTACTAAACGAAGATCAAAATTTTAGACTGTACGAGGTTTATGTCACACGAAACACTTTGTTAATACTTCTATAGCTTCTCCTCAGAGTTTCTAACATAAGAACTGAAAGAGCGGACAGCAGATATAAAAGAAAATGCTTCTGTTACGGTATCTTATCAAGATGCCGTTTCACCTAGTGATACATTTTTTCTCTAGACTATTCTCTGTCCATTACAAACTTACTGATACTGATTTGAACTCGAATTGTTAGCGTGTGTGCCTTTCGTAAGAATGCTTGTAAGTTCAATTGCGAAAGAGCGGTGCCAACTCAAATGAAATCTTGTAGTTTAACGTTCCACGATTATGCATGTGAGGCTAAGGGAGACAATGATTAAAGCAAGTGAATGATGATAGAAGAACTAGTGAAATGAGAAAGTGGAAGGAAGCAGGAGTACCCGAGAAAACCCACCAACACGATATTGTCCACCACCAGAGCCGTAGCTCGAGATTTCAGTGCCCGGGGCGAAGTAGAATTCAGCACCCTCGTACAGCCACTTCTTTTTAACATATAAAAGAAGCAGTTTTGTTGTTATGCTACGCTGATTTGCTATCAAGCTGCTTGGATAGACCACTGCAACAGCCAAAGACGATCATTGTTTAACCACCGTTTACCAATAGACAGAAATGTTTTCAAGAGACTTAATTTTGACTTATTTGTTAAACTTGACAAAACTACCCTTGATCGTATACAAATCCACTTCGACGAATATGGAAATTTACTATTTACAACGTTTCATACTATCGGTAAGAAATAAAATTTTAATACATTAGAAATTATGTGCTTTTAAAATGTTCAAAATGGGTGACGCATTAATTCCCAGTAATAACTGTAATTTTTTGTAATTTTATTCTGAATGTCACAATACAAATAGCGTTTTAATTTCGATTCTTTTAGGTAAAAGTGATCTGTGAAATGTAACGGAAATTCAGAAGGAGCCTTTGCGAATTTCTCAAAACCTTCATTCTCACCTTCATTATTAATTCGATTGGGTACAAAAGCGTGATTATCTAAGCAAACTCATCACTATCAAAACGCCGAACATGTATTTGAGACTTTGACAGTTTCTGATTTTGAAAACGCTCCTGTGTACACTATAAGTCATTACCCGGCACCTTGTATATCACATCGTTATTAACAAATCATCTACAAGTTTTTAAGGTAATAAGGAAAAATAATGTTTCTCTTATTGAAACGTTTGGGTTGCAAGTTGTGCGAGCAAAGAAAATTTTTAACGTATTTATTTCTTCGCAAACTGACAAGAACATTGATTTAATAGGGCGCCAATACGTTTTCTGGGCGACAAGTCACCTACTTATTTCCAACACTTTTTCCTTTTTCTTGCTCGTTGGGCGCCCTCTAGTCATCAGTGCCCGGGGAAACCGCTCGCTCGCTCTCCTAACTATGGCTCAGTCCACCACAAGCTTATTTGGTCGGGAATCGAACCAGGGAACCGATGTGAAAAAAGGAAGGCACCCTACCCTGAGCCACCGTGCCCCTGGTGCGGACTTATCATCGGACAACTGGGCAGGTAATTGAATAAATATGTATTTAATTCCAGTTGTGCAGAATGGGAAAACGAATAGCGTTGAAAACAGTTCGCCTGATCCAGTTGAAATTGAGTCATCTGGCCTTACGTTGCCTCTAGGACCACGTATTAGTTAGTTTATTCTAAGCATATCAAACTGTGTACATAACAGAAATTTAGCTATTGATTATTATAGTCTTAATATTGTGCTTCATATAAATTTCCAGCACCCTTTTTCCTGCATTTCGTTAATGTTAAAAGTTAAGTCGGGGAATTCCCGACTGAATCTACTGATGTTTGACATTGCATGCAATAAAGGTCATTTCCGTCACGTAAGTAAACGAATCAATACACGCATACTCATTTCAGTTGCTAGGGTAGAAAACCAATAGAAGAATTCAAAGTCATATTTCAGTCACTACCTTGATATTATTATTGAATTATATTTGCTCATAAACAAAAATAAGTTAATAAATATCGCTGGTTCTAGTGAATAATCGGCTTTTTTTCTTTTCTTTTTCTTTTTTTTGTAAAAATTGGATTATACAGATATGATCTTGAGCTCGTGTGGGTTTCACATTGTGTAGAAACGGTTAAGTTGGATTTCTAAAATTGTGTTATAATCAATTATGTCAAGCTGTTCTCTCACTCTGTTGTAGCTTTCAAATTTTTCTCCAGTAAACCTTACTTTTCTTAATTTGCTATTTTTTAATTGGAACCAACTATATTATCTTCGTAATACAAATAATATAAGATAATAATATTTTGAGAGTAATGCTTGACTCGAGTTATTAATAATTTTTAATTAGAAACGAATATTTGTTATACATGGTTGCATAACATCTTAAATTATAGTTGCTGTTACATTGAAGTTAAGATTGATATTACTCACAAGAAATGACTAACACAAAAATGAAATTATCCTTAAATGCTATATACTGTATATTCAGTGGATTAAGCAGTTACGCACCCCTTATTTTGTGAGCAATTTGGTTTACAAACAACCTCTTTGTGAACAATTTTCACTAGGATTACGAACAATGTTTCGAAATATATGTGTCTAGGAGTTGTTTTATCCTTCTGCTATAAACATTATCTGTCAGCGTTCTATGTCTAGAAACTATTTTGATCTTTTTACTTTTGAGCAACGAAAAGAGACAAGTATGTTGATAGTGAAAAATATCGAATTTAAGATTGTAACGGATTTCATGATCAATTCATACCGAAAAAGTTATTTTTCGACATCTGTCAGTTTTTTCATTTCTTCTCCCATTCGTCCTGATATACATTCGCCTGGAGGCTATACCGTTTAACATATCAAGACCAAATTTTATTCTTAGGTAGCCTTCACACTAGAATCCTTTGAGCTGCTCGCGTGAGCTGCAGCTGTTAGTTTTACATCTTTCTTAAATGTACGCCTTCGCACATTCGTTTCTGTTCAAGTGAGCTGTGAGTCTGAGTTGCTAGGAAGATCTCCCTACCAGTAGCTGGCTCGAGCGGGCTGCTGGAGAGGAAGAAAATAACAGGCAGTTTTATGAGAGTCTTTCACACGTGACACGTAAGCCTGAACTCAGTTGGAATGGAGAAATGTGAGCTAATATTTTACGTTGAAAATTTACTGCTTTTAGTAGCTATTACTCTGATGAAATGCACACTTTATAATATTATACAGTTCGTTTAACGAAGACAGGTATAAACATCCTGAAGTAATTGAAAAATTTTCTTTCATCTTTTCTCAGTTTAGGAAACAGATTGTAAGATGAACATTCTTCTAGTCTTGATCGATTTATAAGATGAATCCACATTGTTTTTATCTTGCTTTCCCTTTTTTCATGCAATGCATCGCCAAAATTAAAGCTACAGCTTCTTTTGGCTCTAGCATGGCTGCCATTTTGGTATCAATCTTTTAAGCTGCTCAGAAATATTCAATGCCTTCACACTATAGATTCACATGAGCGGCTCACAAGCAGCCTTAGTTTTTATGTGATTCTCGAGGAAGGCGGCGCGGTGATCACACTTACGCTTCTAATTTCCTTCCTATCCCTAGACAGAAGGGTAGTTTACTGGAGGGTGAAAATCAAAATTTGCGATTTTCTCAATAAACGGCTCTAATGATTTTTTAAAAAAATTCATACATTTTTCAATGACCTCATGCTGTTGTATAAGTCGTTTCTTGGGAAAAATTAAGGAGGGATAATTTGCTCTTTGGGGTGAATTGTTTCCGGACGATATTATCCAAAACGACTCAGGTTATTTTGTTCATATTACATAAATAAATATTTTACTAATAACCTGATAATAGTGCATAACTCATTTGTTTGTAGAGCTCCTCCGTGGCTAAGCGGTTAGCATACGCGTGTTTGGCGTGGTAGGCCCTGGTTTGATTCCCGACGGGAGCTCATATGGTTTGGATTCCACGTTAATCAGTATGTCCCGTCTCATATAGCTTCTCTGAATCAAACAATCATTTATCTTGTAATAATGTACAAGGGGGAGTTTATTGTTGCGGATGAGATATTCCGGGGATTTTTTAAAAAGTAATTCAGTTGGTTTTGTTATATATCTGAAATAAATTTTGCATTAATAAGCTAACAATATTGCTTGACTTGTTTGTTCTGAGAAAATGTACGAGGGGTAGTTTATTTTTGGAACTGAGTATTTTCCTGTCGACTTTCTTTAAAATATTTATAGGGGTGCTTTATTTTATTGGGAAGAGTTTCTAATCGGACGTTATTCTCGAAAACGAGTCAGGTAATTTTGTTCGTATTTCATAAATAAATATTTTATTAACATTCCTTTAATGTTGCATAAATAACTTCCATGAAAATATACATACAGACTAGTTTACTTCTTTAATTGAGTTTTTTTTACGATTTTATGGAATATAGCCTCTGCGATTTTGTTAGTTTATATGCAAATATTTCATTAATAATCCTAACATATAGAATAAATAATTTCCTCCTGAAAAAAACTTTAAGAGGTAATTTAATTTTGGAGACAAATTTTTCGTTGGTTCAAAACTTTCGAAAACATCTTATAATTTTGTTTGTACTTCATTTGAAAATGGACACATTAGGTGTAGACACTGACGCAGAGAGTGAACACGAAGATTCGACAAACGAAATGAATTTGGAACAGATAATTAGTCCATCAATTAGTGACAGTGAGCCTTCTACGAACGAGTATGAGATGTTATCTCCAAGCCGGACTAAACATGTACGTGTAACAGAAGCTGTCGTCAACAAATACAAACAAATTCAGGAGCACGTTGCATTATTGAAAAGGAATACGGAATGCAGTACTGTTGCGACTGCAGTGAAGAAATTCAAATGCAACATGGCGTTTGTGTATAAGGCTTTGAAGTTCGATAACAAACCTTCTCGCTCTCATGTCATATCACAACTAAAATACGAAATACTAAAGACATTCAACACTCATCGCACTGAAGGACTTACAGTCCATGATTATCATTTGAAAGCATGCATGTTCCTGACAGCGAGGAAATTGAACCATCCATTCCGTGCTCCTCGCGGTTCTATTAACAAATTTTAAAAAGAGCACAAGATTCGTTCACGAAGGATTATTCAATTTGTAACGAAGAAAGATGTTGAAAACGAAGGTGAATTACTTGATAATGTCAAAAAAATTGTGATTGAAATTAATAAAATAATATATGAGAAACCGTACAACAGTGTGAATGCATCTTTAATACTGATCGGTTTGAGTACGAAATGACATCTGGTAGAACCAGTGTTTCTTCCAGACCTGTTAGTCAAGTCTCGAAATTTTTGGGATGTCCAGACCCGGTGGACCTCCCCCTCGTGACTACGCCCCTGAGCATTGCTAACTAGTCCCAAATTCAATGTGGCGTTTTCCATCATACAGTTTTTTGTGGAAATTATTAAGAGTATAAAATATACTTATTTTATAAAAGAAATATGTATATACTAAAATACTAGGCTATCCACAGAGAGAGGGGGGCGATTCTACATACTGACTTATTAATATTTGAATCACAAATTACTGTGGAAGAAGCCTTCATTATCAATATAAGCTAAGAATTAACTTGTAAATGCGGGTCTACTTTCATTTGTTTTCTCATCTACTATATATTTTCTTTCTTATTTTGTAATTCTGCAATTACTTTTCTAAATTGTCATTATATTGATTTGATTCAGTATGGTCCTATAATTTAAAAATATGAATGCATAAAAACAAATTCAATTTGTTAATTGCTAGTGAAATAAAATTCAGAAAATAAAATAGCGCGAAAAACCTTCTCATTCACTGGAAACCGTGCTGTGTTGCAGAAGCACTGCAACGACCAGTTCCTTTAACTTCTGAGATAGGGGAAAAGAGACTTAACATTCGCTCCAATTCCCGCGCTGAAGGAATCTGGTCGTTGTATGCTCGCTGCAACACAATATAAATTAGAGACTCTGTGACGGATTATTTTTCGCTTTTTAAAATGGATTAACGGAACGGACAGTTACAGAAGTAAAAAAAAATGTTATTTAAAGTGTATATATGCGAGTATTAAATAGTATTTTTCTGTTCTTTACTACTACTATTGATAATAATATTTTTTCTTCAAATACTTTGGTCGTTGCGCAACGCTGCAACACTAACATTGGCCGCCACTGCGCTGAAGTTTTTACAGATAATACTCGACTTGTTGAAGATGGTGTGACAACAATGTGATCACAACCGCGCCTGTATGTCACGGGACTCAGCCTGTTTCAAATGTTGAACGATATTCTCAGAGTGAAAAGAAGAAAACACGTGTAACTCGTCTATATTTATTAGGAGAATACAACAACCACATGGAAGATACTAATCAAATAGACCAGAATGTCTCATCGCATTGGAATCAAATCCAAATAGTGGTGGTGGGCACTTTTTTTATGCAACGAGTGCGAATAAAAGGCTTCTGTTGAGCAAAAACAGGATGCACATCTCACACTTGTAATTTCTAATATACTGTCAGAAATATAAAGCTGTTCCATTAGGTGTAGGACTTCCAGCTATTTCTAAGTACAGCAATGAACAATACCGTGTAAGTGGTTACGTTCCTCTTGGTGGAAGAGAGTACTTGGAGGTTTGCTCTAATCGTAAACGCTTTGCATGTACCCAGTGTTCAAGCAGTTCTTACGAAATGTTTCAAATGTAATAAGGGCTTGCACGTACACGGACAGTTCCTTTTTTAATTGCATAAAATCCATGTACGCTCGAAGGTGGGGCAGAGTGGGGCTCTGGCCCCCCTGGCTCATGCAAATATATACGTAATATCGCAAACCACTTCTAAATACCAGACTAATATAGTAATCATGTCCCCCCTTGAAATTTTTCGGGCTCCCTGATAAAGTTCCATTGATAATGGGCTTCATAACCTACAACTCCATAATCCCAATACTGTGCTTATTTTGTCTTATATTTTGTAAGTTCTAAGACAATAAATATTTCTAGGTCCAGTTTCTAAGACAATAAATGTTTTTTTTTCTTTTTTTTACATATGTGTGAATAATTTAACAGGGCATTCATATACTCATGCTACCCGAAAGTGCTTACTTAAAAGCCTAACGTGTTCATATGATCACGGGGTACCCCAGCGTAACCGCTTACGTCACGAACTCAAAATTTCTCATGCGTGGTCTTCACACCTAAATAAGCTAAAATTACCAATTTCACCAAAATTTAAAAAAAAATCCGGCGTTAATGGGTTAATTAAGCCTTTCAATAAATGTGACTGTTTACATATCTCTCAATTTACCCAATCCCTGTTCTTTCGGACACGTTCCAAACTTGTCATCTTCAATCTTTTACCGACAACTTTCAAACAATATAGTACTTGACCCATTTCCTATTCGCAAATTTTAAGTTGGATCCCACTTGAGAACCTGCAGGGATTCTGGGACAAATATTTGTACATGGAAAAAGCTGTACTTTACAAATAAGGAAACACTCTTTTTAGCGTTTTGACATCTTATATTTTACCATTTCGGATCATTGGAAGTGACATGGACTTTTCGATGAAGGCCGTTAACATTTTAATCCTTCCGCCATTGCACGTAGGGTTGATATTGAAACATAAGACCTGTTCAGTCTTCCATCTTTTAACAATAGCTTTCAAACGACACTTGGCCCCCTGGCCATTTGAAAATTTTGAATTGAACCCCGTCTGGGACCCTCCGAGGGACCCTGGGTCAATTTTGTTTCACTCAACACGTGGTACTTTTGAAATGATGAAATACTTGTTTTTCAGTTTTGATATCTGTTGAGCCATTTCAGATTTCTAGGGGTGGCCAAAGACTTTTCAATGCAAACTGTATTAACATTTTGACCTACCGCCATTTTGTACAGGTTTACCATAGAACATCGAAACTTATTCCATCGTCTTTCTTTTGTAAATAGCTTTCAAACGATATACTACTTCAGCCCCTTGCTATTTGAAGATTTGGAGTTGGACCCCTTCTGAGACCCTCCGAGGGACGCTGGGGCAATTTTGTTTCACTCAATACGTGGTAACATCGTATTTCCTTAGAAGCTGTTGCCGCCGTTCTCCATATTTTCTTCTGTCTGGCTCGAAGAACATTCTCTTGTTAATGGTGGCTCGGTGACGTCCGTTGAGAACCAATCGATCATCTCATGATATTTACTTACGTCTAAGTTTACTTTCGGAACATCGAATTTAATAGACTTGATCTCTTTCTCTGCCGACACTATTTTATTCTCCATTCTAAAACTTGGATGTCCTGCTTTCTGTCGATGATCAGTGCCAACTCTAAGTTTTTCGGGTGGGAAAGTGAAAAATTTCGCTTTATTTCAAATCAAACTCGTGGATATACATTGCTGAAATACTGTGGAAGCCAACGAAGTGCATCTTCTGGATTTTTGGTGTTAATATATAATCGTAGAATGCAATAACGTGTAGTCAGCCATCGTGACATGACTATTGCTCCAGGCTTTTTCTTCAGACGGTCTGGTGAACACAAACCTTCTGAAACGGCTCGGCAAATGTCCAAAAGGTATTGCTGATAATTACTAGACTGTGCATAAAATTACAATGTTTCTGATTTCTTATAAATTAATGATTTAAGTATTATTACAATCGTGTACAGTTCGGGGCATACAAATTGTTACAAAAATTTTAAGTCCAAATTAATAACAAACTCTTGCCCTGTTTTCTTATGCATCCAAAAATACATGTTTGAATCGATTATTTGCTTCTAGTACGATCCAACTTCAACTCCTCCCCTCCTCCACCTCTCCTTATCTAAAGCAGTGTGTGTGACGTAGTACACTCTTTAAATTCAGACGAAAAAATCAGGAATTAAGTTTACAATGTTATAGCTCTAAAACAGTCTTTCTCATTCGTTTGTTCTGAAATATCTTTTACGAGCCTATTTTAAAAAAAGTCACACAATCTTCCCATAGCTTCATTAATACCTTTAGTTTCATTCTTTCCCGTCTTTAAAGACTACAATCTATTAAGATGTTCCCTAAGAAATCTATGGAAATTGCCAATAACAGCAGTAAGTTTTGTGCTTCCTAAAGTCTGTAATGCACGCACAGAGCTCGAGAATATCTACTAACAGAAATGACTGTTATTCAATGATTCATCTCATTTCTTTTCAGTAATTGCAAGCAAATGATCCAAGAGCGTCCTTTGGGCAGTGTAACGGTATGGATTGGCATGAATTTTTAAATCAACCCTCGTATTCCCCCAGCTCCAATTCTTAGAAATGAAAGCAGCCAGCGAACAGTTGGAAGAGAACAATACTCAGGAATTTGTCACCCAGAAGGTACCTCACTTATCCAGACAGCTCTGCTTCCTCCCGTCAGCCCATATTTGGAGCAAAAATTCTGCTACTCTCGTTGTAAACGCCCACGTACAAGTCCTCATGACGATGACAGATTTTTACGTGACAATATAAAATCTATCAATAATCGTCGATTGTACAACTTATTCGAACAATCAGTGTTTTCAATGTGATTTCTATTAATCTATGAACCGTTTATTATATATTATTAAGAATATAATAACGTAAAACCTTAGTGTCTTCTACGAACTATATTTTGGTTTGTCAGTGTATTCTTGTGCTGTGAACTGGCAGCAGTGTGGCGCGCGAGGAGGCAGAAGAGAGCGTCGACACCTGTCAAATAACTTGGACATATTGAACACTCGCTCATACATATGTGCAAACCACCTTCACAACATGGAATATAAAACGCCGATAGTTATTTTATAACTTTTGCGATTTCAAGTTAGTGAAATATTTTCAATAATCGTAGTTGACAAGTTTGACTGAAGAAACCCATGGAAGAATGTGCTTGAAAATTGAAGACGACGCACAAACTCATCATTATTCAACGATACATTCGTAAATCTGATTTCGTATGTTCCGGCGTGGTCATCGCGCGCGTTCTAATATCGCATCGAAATCATTCTAAAAAGGGCCAAGTGAAAAAAATTATCAATCCTTTGAAAATATTAGTATTGTTTTATATTATATGTGGTTGATGTAATCAAAGTGAAGTGAATTTTAATACAAAATTATTTACAATTCTTGTTATTATTTCCGAAAGCGATGATAGTGCTAACCAGATGTGTTTAACAAGTCATGTTTTCTTTTAGCGGTTAAAATGTGTATAAATTAAAGCGAATGCGACATAAAGTGTTTGTCAGAAGGTAAGGTATCTATAAGCAGAGAAGTTCGAACATTTACTTTCGTCTCCCACTACTCATCTGGCGTAAATCATGCATTGCTGCCCCACATGTATTCTTTTACAGGTATTAATTGGTATACCTTGAAGCTGACGCATCAGCGACGGTGGGTAAACGGCAAGTGTCTCTAGTTAGTGCTACACTCGAATCTTAGGACCGTGGAGGAGTGAAGATACTTGTTTATTGCCAGTCTCTTACGTCAATTTACTAATTTGTGCATTTGAATGATGATATAAAGGAGATTTTTGAGAGATCCAAGGTTCGAATCCCAATGTTATTATTAGTTAGTCTTCTCGAACTGGAACAAACGAGTATCGAACCCCACTCCCCTTATAGCAGGACAGGAGGATGTAACTTCCCCTCCCTTGAGCTTCATAAATACATATTGTTTGAGCAAATGTATAGTAATACACTAATAAAAAAGTGAAAAATTTTTGTCGGCGGAGACTCCCCCCCCCCCGAATAAAATCTAAAATTACATTGCTTTTAGCAACAAACCTATAGAGTTACGATAGCAAATTGCTAGAGAGGATATTTAAAACTGGGGAAAATGATCGGACAGTATTCATATTATGACGAAAATTGTGATCTTGTGAAACAGAAGAAGGGAAGGTTTCGAACTGCGAGGATCACATTAAGCAGTTGTCGAATTAAGGTGGTGAACACTTCTGAGAACACCAGATGATTAGAAATGGAGAGAAAGATCTTGAGAACTGAGGAATTAAAAATTTAAAAAATCAGAAGCTTCCGAGATGGGTTTCGAACCGCGAACCTTGTAGTTATCAAACCATGACTTTATCCATTCTGCTACGGAGAACTCTGTACTCACGCACATACGTTTCCTTTAGCTACGTTGAAAGCTAACTTAATGGGATATTCCAAAAGTTGACTTGGTGGATTCGCCGTTCTGATAGGATATAAACCTCTTGTAACTTAGTTACAATCTGCATAAAGAACTTCTCCTTGTTCAGAACACTTTTTAGGGTAGTAGCATTTGTTAGTATTGTGTTAATTAGGTTACATTTGATAGAACCATCTGATAAAGTATTGCCAAACCCTGTGCGTCATTGTCTGTTAGGTGAATGGTTAATGTAAGTTATTCCTACGTGTATGGTCCGAGCTTCGAATCAAGACCCTTCTTATTGATTATTTTCTTTGAGCTACGCTCACACTGTGCATTCCACAAAATCAATTTTGAAGTAATGTAGTCACAGCTAGTTTAATTCGAAATTATTTTCAAATATGATATTTGTTTTTACATGTTTGGGAAATCGGGGAGAAGAAACGGGGAATCGTAATTCCATTCAAAAGTGAAACAGCAGACTCATAATACCTTCACCAAAAACGAAACACGATTACGATTCCCCGTTTTTTCTACATATTTTTTCTGAAAACATTTTAATGAGCAATAATATGCAACTGTTTTTAGATTCGGATTGGTTTGGGTTAACAGCTAGAAAATATAATCTTTACGTTTAATGTCCCACGATTATGCCTGTTAGGTTGAGGAAGACTATGATTAAAGCAAGTGAACTATGATGGACAAATTGGTAGAATGAGAAAGTGAGAGTGTCCAGAGAAGACCCACGAGCACGATGTTATCCGTCTCAAGCTTACTTGTCTTGGGAACGAACCAAGCACCCCACCCATCTGATAGTTCAGTTGGCGGAGTCTCAGTTTCGATTCCCGATGGGAAAACCTTTGAAATATTAAATGTCTTCGATGTATTTGTGTTCGTGTCCCTGTCGTTCAACGTTACTGGAAATAAATGTAAAACGAGAATAACCGAATATAATAGAGGTAAGTTGCGGAGATACTTTCGGTCTTTTTTTTTTAAAAAAAAATAAACTTAAATTCTCTGGACTATAGTATTTTATGATGACCGAAATCAGTGTTTCATCTTTAATAAAATATTGCAATCGTAAACATTTGCAATTTGTTATATAGACGAGTGTTTCTTGACTCTTACTTAGAAGAGCAGTCTTAGGGTAGTGGCTTGAGCAGTCGTTTCGTAAGTCAAGGGTCCGCGGTTCGAGTCCCTCCGACGAAATTCATAGAAATATTATAATTTACAACGTTGATATTTCTGATGTATTATAACATGAAAAATAGTCAATTTCTCTCGTTCTTACAAGTTAGAATTGAAACGACTTCTTTCACAGGGGGAAAACTAAGATGACGTGACAGTCTACACTCTCGATTCCTACTGTCTGAAAACTTGGCGTGTTTCGCAAACAATTCATGAATACAAAACGGTTATCCTTAAGATCTAGTATGAGTCATAAATTTATAACCGTGGGACGTTAAACTTAAAGATTTCCTTTCATTTTTACAAAACTACTCAGGTGATTTTGTTGATATTTCATAAATAAATATTTTATTAATAACCTGATAATATAGCATAACTCATTTGTCCTGTAAAGATGTACGAGGGGAAGTTTCTTGTTGAGGGTGAGATATTCCAAACGATTTTTCGAAAACGATTCAGGTGATTGTGTTCATATATTATAAGTAAATTTGCCATTAATAAGCTAACAATATGGTATGATCTATTTGTTTCTGGGAGTAGATGGTAATTTATTCTTGGCAGTGGGTCTTTTTTTCACTCGACTTTCTTTAAATTATATGTGCTTTATACTTTGGGAAGAGTTACTTATCGGAAGATATTATCAGAAATGAGTCAGGTAATTTGTTCGTGTTTCATAAATAAATATTTTATTAATATTCCTATAATGTTGCATAAATAACTTTCATGAAAATATCCATATAGGGTAATGTACTTTGTGGGGTGAGTTTTTGACGGCTTTGTGAAATACAGCCTCTGTGATTTTGTTGGTTTATGTACAAATATTTCATTAATAGCCCTAACATATGATATCATTTTCTTATGAAAAAATCTGTAAGAAGTAGTTTAATTTTGGAGATGAGTTTCCTTTGGCCGAAAACTTCCGAAAACCCCTTATAATGTTGTTCCTACTTTACAAGAAAATGATTAATTAATAACTGCAGCACAACATGATTTAGTTTAAGGAATTGGAACGAGAGGGCTTAGTACGATGGTCTGTAACTCTTATTTAATGTTTCTTTCTTCCTTTCATTCATTCATTCATGCATTTCTTCATTGTAGGAAAGCACACACACACCAGAGCCCTGCACGGACCGGGCGCGCCCGGTTCGGCCCGGTGCCCGGCCCGGCCCGACCCGTTTCAAGTAATATCAAACTGGACCGGGCCCTAAGCGGGCCGGGCATATTTCGGGCCGAGCCGAGCCGGCCCGGCTCGGCCCGATACTCTGAAAGACGGTTCGGAAACTAATGTTGTCAGCCTATTTGTTTTTTTAATGTCTTCCACTACCTCTATTTTTGCCGTGTTTGTACGGTCTTACTGTCAGCCTATGTTAATCGTAATGTGTTTGGGAAACTGACTCTTTATTCAAGACTGTGATGTACTGGTAATACTATTACTATTACTACTTCTACTACTACTATTACTACTTCTACTATTACTACTACGACCACTGCTAATACTACTACAAGTGCTACGACTTTGCGTCAGAGTTGACATGTCTTGTTGTACCGAATTTACCTTCTAAGTACAGAATAAAATTGAGAAATGCTAGTTATTATGGCCGGTCTGCGTTGAATGTGAACCGATGCTTGATCTACGAGGGAGAATAGTGGCTCAATAGAAAAAACACTCACATCTGGTGCTAGAGGTCGTCGGATCAATCCCTGCTCATGCTATGTGAGCTTTGTTGTGGACAAACATCGTGTGCATGGGAGTTTCTGGGGTGGTCCCGCTTCCTCCCACTGTTTTCTTTCCACCAATTCATCCCATCATCATCCATTCAGCCTGAGCCGTAGTTACCTAAAGAACGTATGGTAAAGTCAAGTACTTGACCTAGTAAGTAGAATTTGGTACGCTACCATTGGACCACGGAGGGCAAAACCATAAACTGGCGTGCTCATAAGATCAGTGCAATTTGTAGTAATGTTCAATTAGCAAGGCAAATATCGAATGGTGTTACACGTTCATGTATGATGCTACAAATATAACAAAATATAATGATCAAATAAATCACCAAATCGCCAGGGTCGATTAGGTGTTCCTGGAACGGTGGCTCAGTGGTTGAGCGTTCACCTCTGGTGTATGGGGTCCCTGGTTTGATCCGAGCTCTCGCCAAGTGAACTTTGTGGTGGACAAACACCGTGTGGGAGATTCGCGGCGTTCTCCTGTTTCCTTCCACTTTATTTACTCCACTATTTCATTTACTTCTCACCATCGTCTCCTTTAGGCTAGTTGGCATAACTTGGAACCACCTACCAAGAAGAATAAACTAATGGATTGGGAAGATAGACATTCAGTCTCTGGTGAATTTGATGATGAAGTAGACATCTACCTCAACATGTCATCATGTGTAAGAGAACTAGATATACTGCAGTGGTGGAAGCAACAAGAACAAACATTACCAAAATTGTGTAAATTAACGCGTCAGTATCTCGTCATCCCTGTTTCTAGTGCGTCTACTGAAAGAGATTTTAGTACTCAGGAACGGAGAAATGCTCTAAAGCCTGAAACTGTTGAATCTGTTTCCGTGCTATTCGATGCGTACAAGGACATAGAGTAAAGCGATGTTCATTTTGCACTATTGGTTTCTTAGGAAACCTTATATTTTCATTTTCTTAATATCAACTATCCCTTCTATTATATGTGATGTTAAGAGGCATTTTTGATAGCTGATATCTATACATTTTTCATTCAGGGGACTTTTGAGGTATTTTTTGATCAACAATGATATGTGTGGATTTTGTTTTGATTTACTGCCTCGCATTCCGTCATATAGCTCTGTTATTTACTTGTTACGCACCGTTCCAGGAACACTTCATCGATCCTGGGGTCTGGGTGATTTATTTGATCATTGTTTTTGTTATTATTATTGTAGCATCGAATTATAAAGAATACAGGAACATGTAATATGATTTGGAATCTGCCGTGCTAATTGAACATTACTACAAATTGCGCTAATCTTATGAACACGCCAGTTCATGGTTTCGGTCTCCGTGGTCTAATGGTAGCGGAACAAATTCTAATTAGTAGGTCAAGAACTTGACTTTTTCATATGTTCTTTAGGCAATTACGGCTCAAGACGTATGGATGATGATGGATGAATTGGTGGAATGAAGACAGTTGAAAACGGGCTAATCCAAAAACTCCCACGCTCACGATGTTTGTCCACCACAAAGCTCACATAACACGAGAAGGGATCGATTCGACGACCTCTAGCACCAGATGTGAATGCATTCTACTGGCCAGACTACGCAGACTGGCCATAATAACTAGTATTTCTTCGATTTTTTCTGTACTTAGATTGTAAAGTATGTACCACCAGACATGTCAACTCTGACGCTCGTAGCAGTTGTAGTAGTAGAAGTAGTAGTGGTAATAATAATAATAATAATAATAATAGTAATAGCAGTAGCAGTAGTAGTAGCAATAAGAGTAGTAGAAGTACAGTACTTTACAGTCTTGAATAAAGAGTTAATTTCCCAAATACCAGTGGCGGCGGTTGGACGTTAAAAGTGAGGGGGCAAGACATGATCTGAATATTTGTGTATAAATGTTAGTTTTCCTGGTTGTTTCTAACATTTTGTTTGACGAAAGGTTGTATAACTAATAGGATACTATATTTTCAGTTAAAATACCGTATGTCGTATATAATAGTTCATTAAGTAAATTGAGAAGAACAACGCAAGTAGATACTAGCCCTTTGTACTCTTAAACAACGAAAGTGTAAGAAGAGATTTGATTCCTTGCTCATGAACATCTTAAAATTCTGTCTGGAAAATTGTGTGATCAGATTATTTAATAAATTTGCAAAACAAATAAATAGAAAGGATAATATTAATCATAGTAATGAATAATGATACTTGTTTTGCAAAAGTTATATTGAAACTGAAGATTAATGAAAAACTTAATATTTAATTCTACACATGCTATTAAATGTATGTTATTACTCTTAGAAAATGAAAGGCAGTAAATACTACAAGCATATGCTACGGCATTTAAAGAAATATTTGCTTTTGCAACTTCTTGAAATATGTTCGTTGCCAGTAGGTGCAATTTTCACTTTCTTGGAACACATCAAAACACAAAAATACTTAGAATCAATCCACACTTCAGTTATACAAAATAAACTTAAAACCTAGAATTATGTTCAATCAGGCACGTAGCCAAGGGGGGGGTCCGGGGGGTCCGGACCCCCCCCTTCGAGACCAAAAATGAAGAAATTAAGGAAGGATAAAACGAAATGAAATGACAAAACGAAGGATCAGCGTTAAATATTAAAAAGAAAACTACAGGAAGCTTTTGCTTACTCTTTCTTATGAGGAGATTTGTATTACTTGCAATATGGTGGCGAGGTAAGCGAGATATTCTGGAAGAGTCAGGGAATTTGAAATTTCAAGAAAAGTTATGGAATTCTCAGAATTTCTGCTACTACTCAGGGAGATTTCAAGCTTTCGAAAGCATAAGTGCCGTTGTGAAACAGCGTGGACATTTTTAATCATAACTTTTCGTCATCGCGTCCTTGCAGTATCAAACATGTTATTTCAAGGACAATTTTCTCCTTTAACCTGTCATTTGGAACCGACAATAGTTGACAGAATAATAATAATAAAAGAATGTTGAAAGAAAGTTCTGTTAGTATTTGATTCAACAGAGAAAGGAACGCATATATTGTAAAACTAGTTAAATATATACATGCTTCGCACAGGGGCTATATTTGGAAGTCAACGCCTGTGGAAGTATCGCCATTGATCTCAGTGACCGCGAAAACTATGGATTTGATACTAATATCGGTCATTTTTGCCTTTTTTTTTTTTTTTTTACATGTCTTGGTATCCACCTCCCGCTGACTCCCGGCCCGCATACTTGCAAGTCATCGCTAATGGAAATGTCAGCATTGATTTCAGCGACCGCGAAAATATGAATTCGACACTAATAGCTCAAGTGGTAGAGCGTTGGCTTCGCATTCGGGAGGTCGTGGCTTCGAATCCCGCTGCCTAATATCCTGACTGAGGTTTTCCAGGGTTTCCCTCAGTCCTACCAGGCAAATTCCGGGATGGCACCTACTAAACAGGCCCTGGCCGATACCTTCCCAAATCCTTCCCATTGTTAATGTTGTTGGATATTTAGTGTAAAATGGCCTCTGAGCTGTATCTGGTGATTGTTGAATAAATAAATAAATAAATATCGGTCATTTTCTACTACTTTTACATCTCCCGGTAAACGCCTCCTAAGACCCCCCTGGTTCGAATTTCGACAAAAACGTTTAACTCTGGTCTGGAGCATGGACCAAGGTATTCGTGACTAAAATTAGGTAACTTTCGGTCAATTTGTCTGGTTCCCAAGCCGGTTCCGGTAAACGTCCCCCTGAGACCCCACTGTTTCGAAATTTGAAAAAAGAAACGCGTCGTCTTGACCTGGGGTATGGACCAATGTACCCCTGACCAAAATTTGGTAACTCTCGGTCAACTCCTCTGGTCCCCAGGCCGCACACAGACAGAGAGACAAACACACAAACAAACTTTATTTTATTTATATTAGAAAATAGTTCACAAGACAGTATTCAGTATGTACTTTTTATAATAATTGAGGTCATAACGAAAGGAAAATTGTTATATTTGAATAAACAGGGGAAGATCGTAAATATTGCAAAATCGTTTTCAATACTTTTTTTTATTATTTTGCTCGAAATTTCTTCATAATTTGTTATTAAAATACTTGCCAACATACCCTTATTTTTTTGTCCTAACAAACTAATATATGTTGATAGTAAAGTAGTTTAGATTGATCGAGCTCCTGGGCCTTCAGAATTTCATGTGACCCTCCCCCCGTTACGAAATCCTAGCTAAACGAACCAATATATGTTCCAGTAAAATAGTTTAATGTTACCGAGCACCTTTTGTGATGACCACAGTATTTCATGTCACGGACCCCCCCCTTCACGAAATCCTGGCTACGTGCCTGGTTCAATTTACTAAATTTTATTGTATATACACTCGTACATCCTTAAACACAACACTTCACTCGTATATTACACTACAAAACAATGGAAAAGGTAGAAGTTGTTTCTTATCACGCTCTTTTTAATCGATATTCCTTACTTTAGAAAGAAGAAAAGACATTTTAGGAACTGTCAATTTTTGTGCAATTAAAGAATAACTTGTGAAATAGGCCCTACTTTTTTGCATAATGTTCTTTCGATTAGCTTCAAAGCGGCTCACTAACATATCGAGCTCTTGTAAGAAGAAATGAAAGTATGCTGAAATTGTGCTCCAATAGGTTATTTTTGGGGGTTATTTTCTGTGGCGAATAAAACGCAATTATTGTAGCTTTCTTTACTCCACGGGAAGACAACCAATACGTATTCACGCAACAGCAAATATTATATGGCAGCACTTTTTCCTATTAATCAGTAACACATACAAAATCGTTACATTTCCAAATGAAACTATATACATTAATTGGTTACTTCAAAAAAGTGCGGGGGCAACTGCCCCCCTTTGCCCCCCTAATCGCCGCCCATGCCAAACACATTACGATTAACACAGGCTGCCAACATTAGTTTCCGATCCGTCTTTCACAGTGTTCGGGCCGAGTCGGGCCGGCCCGGCTCGGCCCGATTTGTGCCCGGCCCGTTTCGGCCCGGTTAGAGCCCGGCTCGAGATTCGGGCTGGGCCGGGTCGAGCCGGGCACAGAATTCAGATCCATTCGGGTCGGGCCGGGCCGTCTTCAGGCCTGGTTTGCAGGGCTCTGACACACACACACACATATATATATGTATAGATAGATAGATATAGATATCAACACGAAAAATAAGTTCCGATTTAGGAATATTTCGTTTGACAAGCAGTATTTCGGAACAGATGAAATTCGTAACCTTTGGGTCCAGTGGGGATATCGATAGTTCATGATTGATTCAAGTAATTATAAGAAGGCAATGTGTGTAATTTTCAATGAAACATCAGTGTTGATGTTTAAGAGTGTAAATTTTGAACAAGAGCAAGTAACTCGAATTAGTTTCCGTGTGACTCATTCAATTGCGAAGCATCGGAAACCATTTACTGACGGCAAATTAATCAACGATTGCATGATTATTGAAAACATCCCTTTGTCAGCAAACATCGTAGCTCGAAAGTAGATGGTGTTGCACAAAATGTATTAATTCAATTGTCTGACAAAAATGGACAATTATAGTGGTTCTCTTTGGCCTTGGATGAGTCACAGATGTTTACTTCTCAAGTGTTACTTTTTATTTGAGGGGTAGGTACAAATCATGGAGTGTTTCAAGAGCTTCTTTGCATTTATAAGAATTCAGGGCACAACCACTAGATAAAGGAATTGAAAATGTAGTTCAGAAAACCCAATTTTCATTGGGAAAACTTAAAGTGTATCAATACTGATGGTGGTAAAAATATGTGTGACAAAACCAAAAGTGGTATTGCTGTCGTTTCAAAGGCAGTAGAAAATGACAGTGCTTGAATAACATTAATCGTAAATTTCATTATTCATTCATCAAAGGAAAATGCTTAGATATGTCACAAGGTTTAAGACTAGTCATATCAGTTGTTAATTATTAGATCACATGCTCTTAATGAATTTCGCGAGTTTATTGGAGAGATTGGAGGAGATGATTTGCCATATATGGCAGTACGCTAGTTTAGGTCTGGAAAAGTCTTAACGCAAACTTTTGAGCTCTGAATAATAATAGATTTTTCTTAATGAAAATAATCGTCCTCTGGCTGAATTATAGAAGAGTAGAAGTTAACATTTTTTAGATTTTACTAAACATACGAATGACTTAAGAATACAAGGAAGAAAACAGCTTCTTTCTGATGTATATACTCACATTATGTCCTTTCGTCAAAAATATTGTATTGTTTCTATCATAATGTGGCAGATTGGATCGGTGGTGGTCGGCGGCCGTAGTTTGAGACTACTCTTCTGGAAAGAAAAAAAAAACATAGCCAAAATGGCAATATACATGACAGTAACAGCTATTTCAACTAGATTCACAATCAGTAAATCATTAAGTGCCGTTGAAGAAAATAATATTTAGCAATATTATTGAAAAATACCATATAACGCGCTGTCATGAGTTGATTAAGTTTATAAGCTAGTCATCAGTTTTGGTGAATATATCATTCAACCGGTATATTTCATACTATTATTATACAATTCATACATAAATATGTCTAACCATAGCTTCTGAAAATTATGCGCATTTTTAACTGGCTAGGTCTGCTATATTACATAAAAAGTTCCTTCACCACACCCTTTAGTTTAAGGGCTAAATATTATTTCAGTCATATGTCTACATTTGAGGTGTCTCGTTTTCTTCCATATTCTCCATCCATCAATATCCATAATCATTTCGTTTCATCCGTCTCCTGTAGTTTAGAAAACATGTTCGTAATACCGCACATTAAGATTCTCATGAAGTCTAACATACACAAAGAGATTGAATTATCTTTTGATATTTGAAATAAAAGGATTAACAAAAAACTACATCTCTCAGTATTATTTTAAATACCAACAACTTATCAAAAGTAACCGCATGAAATTAATGCTTTGCTTCTTCGTGTTTATAAATAGGTAACGTAAATACATAGTTTTGGACTATGTGATACTAAAAATGCCACATAGAACATGGAAAATAAAAGTGCTCTATTATGTATTTATTATGCATATGTTCTACATCAAAAGAAGATTCAATTGTTAAAATATAATTATGCCAAGTGAAAGATTCAGAAAATTAAACCTGTTTCTATTTCATTAAATTCATAAAATAACTGAAACAAACTTCACAACCACATACTACATAAACGAGTTAAGGCTATTTACAAATTCATAAAAGTCGAAATTACGAGTCAAAAGATGTAAATAAAGCAAATGTAAGAAATGTTTAATATTTAAAAACATCAAATAATTCATATATGACTGCTATTATCACAATTCAAATATAAATGTCAATATTTATAAATAGACGGACGTTATAGCTCATTCTTCTCTTCTCCATCCTTCCCACTTATGTGGGATCAACGTTTCTGATTAATCTTCTCCATGAAGAATTGTTCCAATATTCTTTCACTGATAGACCTTTCTCCCTGGAAATATCCTTAATCATCCTTCTTGGTCTCAATCTACTTCACCAATTAGTGATGAGCGCAAGAAATGAAATATCTGAGTTTTACGTCCCACGGTTATGCCGGTTAGGCTAAAGGAGACGGTGATGATGAGTGATGAATGAAATGGTGGAATGAAGAAAGTGGGAGGAAACGGGAGAACCCCAAGAAAACCCACGCACACGGTGTTTGTCCACCACAAAGTTCACTTGGCAGGGGCTGGGATCGAACCCGGGACCCCAAGCAATAGAGATGAACGCTCTACCACTGAGCCATCGCGGCCCTGATGAGCGCAAGAGTCTTGGTCTTGAAGTTTTTGCAAGAGCAAGACCAAGACCAAGACTCTTGTGCGAGAGTCTTGCACAAGTTCCGGTACTACTTGAATTTTTTTTTATAGAATGTACAAAGAAGGGAAAAAAGGATTACATCATTTACTTGAATTTCTTGGCTTTAGTAAAAATGCCGCTGGAGTGAATGTGTTCCCAGTAGTTTATGCAATCCGTGAGAGTCGATCTGCCCCTATACGTTGAACAATTGTTTATCAAGATAACTTTTACCTCGTTAGGTATTTCGCACATCGAGGATTGAGCGATATAACATTATACTACAACAATAAATCTATATTATAAAATTGGAATTGACTATGTTTGTGGACTCCTAATCTCTTGAATCGATCTCAAATTATCAACATAGATGAGGTCTGGGCTGGGAGTGTTTTTATCATTTCCATTGACGATAAAATCTAGGGGAGTGAAGGGGGAGTTAAAAATAATAAATAAAACTTAATAACTATTGAACCAAACGACCTATCTCGATCAAATTTTGAACATAGATGAGGTTCAAGCCTGGAATGTTATTTGTTAGTTCACTTTGACGGAGCAACGTAGGGGAGGAGGATGAGGGGGACATACAAAAACATCAATGTAAATAAAAATAAAAGTGACTAAGTTCGTGACTTAATAACTCTTAAACCACCCAACCGATCTCAATCAAATTTTTAACATGCACGAAATTTGGGACTGGAAAGTTTTATATAGTTTCATTTTGATGGTAGAAATTAGGGGGTGGAGGAGGGGAGGGGGGATATATCAGGCACGTTGCCAGGATTTCGTAAAGGCATGACATTGTAGCGCCGCGAGAACCCGTAAGGGGGCGAGTTCAAGCGAAACCACCGGTAGGACTTTTCGGATAACATTCTGATCTTAATAAGGCTACTCCTATCCTTGCGAAAAGGCAAAAGCTCGTCAAATAGTCGCTTCCTCAATCTCACAAAATATTACGAGGTTCCAGGGACGGTGCCAAAGCAATAAACACAATCAATACGCATAAATAATAGTTCTCTGGATCACACCGATAGCAGGGGTCTGAACCCGGAGCGGTGTGATTTATGATACTAAGCC